>NW_019948577.1:24929-33039 GCF_002910315.2 Salvelinus sp. IW2-2015
TAAAGTGCATTGTTTAAAGTGACTAGTGATGCATTTATTACATCCAATCTTAAGTACTAAAGTGGCTAGAGATTGAGTCAGTATGTTGGCAGCAGCCACTCACTGTTAGTGATGGTTGTTTAACAGTCTGATGGCCTTTAGATTGAAGCTGTCCACGATCATCCACGATCATCTCCTTTGTTTTGTTGACGTTGAGCGTGAGGTTAATTTTCTGACACCACACTATAACCACCATATAAGGAATTGAAATTATTTATAGGTTTATATTATAAGTATAATTTATCCAATTACATTTTTGATACTTAAGTATATTAAAACCAAATACTTTTAGACTATTACTCTAGTATTTGGGTAAAAGTTATTGCTAAATGGCTTATACACAGAACCAGTGCAGTGGTGGAAAAAGTACCCAATTCTCATACATGACTGAGTCATTTTCTATTAAGGTATCTTTACTTTTACTCAAGTTAAATCACACAGTAAAATACTAGGGTAATAGTCAAAAGTATTTGTTTAAATATACTTAAGTATCAAAAATGTAATTGGATAAAATATACTTATAATATAAACCTATAAATATTCCTTATATTAAGCAAACCAGACGGCACCATATTCTAGTTTTTTAAATATGGATAGCCATGGGCTCCAACAGCCTGACAGGAGTAAAACTTGAGTAAAAGTAAAGATACCTTAATAGAAAATGACTCAGTCGTGTATGACAATTGGGCACTTTTTCCACCACTGCACTGGTTCTGTGTATAAGCCACATAACTTTACCCAAAGCGATTTAGCACGATAATGCAAAGTATCGTCCCTGGAGATACTGAATATGCCGCTGTTAAGTGGAAACGTTATTTTCGTTTGAGTTGGTTGATCAAGGACGCACGACTACGTACGGAAGCTTCTGCAACGAGTCGTCTGTATAAACAATGGTTCGTTGCGGACGAAGCAATGGCCATGCACGTATACATTTGACGTATGTGTGCTCCCGGGAATCGAACCCATAATTCTTGCGTTGCAAGCGCCTTGCTGGACCAACTGACTACAGGACCACAGACAACAATAGCCAACGTTACGTTTCTCAAGATTAGAATACTTGTGTTGTAGCTAACAGTAACACGTTATTAGCTAACGTGCTAGCTAGCTAGCCACAGTAGCTAGCCAGGGCTACAGTTTGCATCCATGCCATTTACAATGTTATGTATTGCTCATCATTGTTGTCGGCTGTTGATTACTTATTTATTTGTTGTCTCATCACATTATTGTACAAAAAAACGGAAACGTAGCTAATACATCAGTACTTATTGTTTCGAGTGGTCTTTTTAGTGGTATGGGGATCCAGTATTGCGTCGATGATCGCATTGATTGACAGATCATCCCTGAAGTTGTTTTATTACGTAAAAGTTCTTTCACATTATGACGTTGGCTGAGTTACCGTATAAAATGCGCTAGTTTATCTCTTTGGTAATCACTTGGTAAAGTTTTACATGATGGGAACATAGGCTCCAGCCATAGACTTTAACCATGCAGGATAATAAGGTAAGTCTATGAATTGCTAACAGAGAAGCCCTATGCAGTGGTGCAGGAACTGTTGCAGTCTTTTTTTTTATGGTGCGGCAGGAACCACAGGGTATACAGGACATGCCGATAGGGGTGCCGCAAGTAGTGGCAGCTGGGTGGCGGTGTGGGCTAGCTGTTTTTCCGTCTCTCTTCTGGATGATAGTGGGGTGAACAGGCAGCGGCTCGGGTGGTTGTTGCCCTTGATGATCTTTTTGGCTTTCCTGTGACATCGGGTACCAAGCAGTGATGCAGCCAGTCAAGATGCTCCTAATTGTACAGCTGTAAAACTTTGAGGATTTGAGGACCCATGCCTAGGGCTGTGGCGGTCATGAAAGTTTGTCAGCTGGTGATTGTCAAGCAAATAACTGCCGGTCTCACGGTAACTGACCGTTAATGAACATAAACACATTTAGCATCTCCTMGCTTCCACGCATAGCCTACAAACCACTGATGCAGACCATTGCAACATCCACGTATTAAAAAGTCTAATAAATCCATGTAATATAGCCTACACCATCACAATAAATCCAGTCTAAAATGTAGTCTATTTCAGAAGAACAGAATAAAATACTCTGACTTGTGTAACAGTATAACTTTAGTACGTCCCCTCGCCCCGACCCGGGCGCGAACCAGGGACCCTCTGCACACATCAACAACAGTCACCCACGAAGCGTCTCCGGCTCACAGCGACATTCTTCATACACGACACACTCGTTAATCCTCATCAACTCTTCAAACGCTCGCTATCCGAGACCCCCTTCACCGCACAACTCACGCGTAAAGAACCTACCCGACACCTATCACGTAATCCCTAGTTCGACATTCACAACATACACTAATATCACCGGAGACTTCCTATGAAGCCTCCCCTGGCTCCCTCCCAATCCCCCTCTCACCTCATACCTGCTTTACCCCAAAAACTAACCTCTAGAAATCTATGGGACCCTAGTACTCGCCAAACTACACTAAACACCCGGCACTCCCCGCTAATCCAAATAACTTCGAACGACTTCCCTTCCACTGCACATCTCTTCCATTCAGCTCTACCACACCCAATAAGCACTCAGATTATAGAAACACTCGCAATCTCCCGCGCCATCCCTCGCAAGGCAGCCAAAACGCCCAACTGCGTCCACTCCTTCTAACCATACGAACCGCCCCTCCAGAATGATCAGGCTCCGCAACGCTCCGACATCTCCAATACCAGCACAGTGCGCACGCAAGAACTCCAAACTCCACATACCCACGCAAATCCTACTCATCAAGGAACCCCGGCAGTCCCATTGCCATGCGAGCACGAGAAGGTCGCTCAAATGCCCTGTCGTTGCGTATAAGATGCCTCTCAATCGCATACTACAACTTTACTCAACTCACCTTTCTGCCGAGTTCAACCTGCAACGGTGATACCGACCTCACTCCAACGTCACTCCCGGCCACATCATTTCCAAATAGCGTTACCGACCCAGCGTCTTCATAGGTAGGCCGTAAAGTCGCCTTTATCCACACGTAACCTGAACAAACCTACCACAGACTACCCTCCAAACCTGCCCCTGCTACCTTAACACTGGACCATGAATCACCCCAAAACAAAACGACAAGCACTGAATGACACGCACAAATCGCTTCTAATTCAGGTTTACAGATGGCGTGAGCTCCACTCAATCTCTCTGTTCTACTCCTACGCTTCTACCACTGAACTTGTCTACAGCGACCACATAAACCGACCTCCCGCCGCCGTGCACCACCCATCTTTCCAAACCGCCTTAATAGTGAAGACTCTCTCTTTCACGCCCCTTATCCCAGACCCTTCCCTGCTTACGCACATAGATTCATCCTCAGTAGCCCTCCCTCATCACACACACTTCCAACTATACGCTCAGTATCACTATTCACATCAAGCCCACATCCCAGCCTAGAACACGTCACCCAGCTCACTCGAAACTGCCTAGAATACCCTCTTAAATACCATCTATAACATCACCGAGCCGACTGACAAGACCACTTATTTCCCACACCAATAAGATTACATCATGTCACGGTCGCTGCAGTCAAACATCCCAACTCAAAATCCCCATCAACGCATCTGAGTGCGCCACTCCCGACCACCCCAACCATGCTCCGCATGCCCTCATTAACAACACACTCAGATCGTTCTCTCTGCCGACTCACTCAGCGCTTAAACTATCATACCATCTGCCACCACGACCAATCTTCTACATACAATTATCCCTTACAAAGAACCTCTTCGTCTCTCTGCGACCTTCGAAAGCACAGACAAGTAGACAACTACTTACTGCTCACAACGCCACCCTACTGTACGAATCTTAGCAAATCCATGCTCACATTCAACATCAGATCCACAGCGTCAGACTCAAAACCTAATCCAACCGCAGAACGCTAGCCCCATAACGCCGCTAGACACGCTATATACCGTACCGCCAAGTCTACACCCGTACCATCCCGACTGATCCGTGGTATAAACATCCCACTGCCTTATGCCATCATGCTCAATACCCATCGTCTCTACTTACCAATACTGCCACTCAGCCCTGGATTATCCACCCGTGCCAAAACAGCGATAATCTCCGCGGACATGAACCTTACCACATCAGTTCTCGACCCATCACGTAATACCCCCGACTAGAGTCGTACCCACTTCAACGTGTCTGCACACCACAAATCATCAACATTAAAATACCACTCCAATCTGCTCAGCCAAGATTTCGGCGTACTCTCGGATACCTGATTTTAGACTAAAATCTACGACAACCGACCACCATGTAAATGTCTCGCTCTAGACCTACCTCATCTCTGTCTTCTCGCAATCACTTACTCCGCGCCAAGAGAACAATCAATGCAAGTCACTGATCATAGATCGCCTGAGTTCTCTAGGGCACCCAAACACCTTCCCCCTGCCCGACAAGACCCATAATTGTCCCCTATTCCCATAAAAGACCAGCTCAGCCCCCTTTACAACGCCCCGTCGAAAGTATAAAACAAAACTTACCTTGACTTTCCCATGCACATCACCCTTCCACTAATTTCCCGTCAATACACACGACACCCCTACTGCCACAAGGTCCTGGAGTCTTAGAGACCGACCTTACTTTCCTCGTCTTGCCTCTCCAGGAGTACCGCACTACCCTGCCGCCTGTTCCTGCCGCACCGACAACTATTAACGCACTTACCGCTCGCCAGATAGGCTGAGCACTTGAGACAGCCACTCCCTCGAAACATACCAATTAAGCTGTGGGACCACCGCCACCCATCCTGCCACCTCCACCCCTGGACATGTGGCCTACAACATACTTGCCAATTTCACTCATCCATCTACAGATTATGTCACAGCTCCCATGGCCAACATCCAATTAAATCATCTTAGGCAGCACACCCCCTTCCACCTCGGTCTGCCAGTCTCTCTCATCATCCACATCGCCTCTCCCGGTACGCGTATCTCAACCGGCTCAGGCCGGACAAATCTCTTACTCTCTCTCCCTACCTACGAAGGTTTCCAGAATTGCACTTATCTGCAGACCAACTTCTATGATACATGCTGTGTACTTCAACCGATCCCAGATCTGCCAGGTGTACAACGATTTTCTATAGAAACTCAACGAGAAATACCTGTACATAATACATGTACAGTCCTCTAGGATACCTCCTGTTACTGCGACTGCTCACACGCTAGCACATGCGTCAACCCTATCTACCCGGCGCGCTTCTCATTAACCATACACGTAGCCCTACTTAATCTAACCCCACCGGTCACTGAGATACCTCCTTTCGTAGACACAACTACAGCACCTCCATAACGCACACATCAAGTAATTCTATCTCCGCCCACCTCGCAATCCCCCAACTGTCGTACGGCTCGAACCCAACGTATAACTGACTGCACGCGCACTAGCTCAACCACCCCATGAGCATCATCATCGCTATAGTAGCCCACACCCCGCGTCCAACCTCTCACTCTCCTCATCCAATCTTCATCGCAGATTCCATCCACTCAGTCGGTGAACCCATGAATCCATTGCTTACTTCAGACTGGCCGCCTCCCTCGCAGTAATTTATTGCGGCATGGGGAATCACATACTGCATTCGCTAACAGCTCCTCGCCCTCTGAAAACTTCACTCCTGCGTCTGATTCCATTGTCAACCTACATCATCCGGCGATCGCTTTTTTCAAATATGTGATTGAACACATAGGCTCGCTGCCAGCCCCCTCAACAAACGTCACACCTCAGTAGCCACTAAAAGACACGCTACTGGAGACTATCAACACACGTAAGTCCATCCGGAAATTTGAGTACCCTAAGCTCGTAGCTTCACACATCCTTGAAGATGGCCTCTCTAGGCCGAACGACAATTACATCACCACAACTGGAACTGTACTCGCTAGTCCTGAATCCCCTACGCGAACAAAGACTCCTACAGCCTGGCTCATCCAATTCGCGAGCGAAATCCCGACGCTTCGTACACACACCCACGTACATGGAACTCCCCATCATCTCAAACACCCCAATCCCGGAGCACTAAACTTACACCTTCTCCTTTTACTATCCCCTCCCCGTCAACACCATCCAAGCCATCCATCTACGTTCCACCATCAATCCCCAGCCACACTGGCTCAAATCCAGATTGCAGCAAATCACGCAGCCCAGTCTTCTCCATGCCGCACCGAACGAACCCTATTCGCTCAATCCCATTGATTACCCCTAGTATACGGACCCGGATCCTTCACTTCAGCCAATCTTCGGATAGTTTAAAGCCCAGGCTATCATTCGTCATTTTCTGACCTTGACCTTCCAACTTTGTGATCATAGTGGGATTCATCTTCGGTTAAACTCTCGATTGGAAACAAATAACCATTCTTTAAATGCTCATAGGATATGGCCAATATAAGCCACAGCTAAGAGCGCTGTTCTTCGCGCACGAACCAACGCAGAGTTATTATAAACTGGTTACCAACTTAAATTGATAGAGTAAAATAAATTTTTTGTCATACCCGTAGGTATACGCTCTGATATAACCACAGCTTTCAGCCAATCCAGCATTCAGAGAGGCTCGAACCACGCAGATTTATAATGCGCCAATAACTCTGGCTAACCGCTGTTTTCTTAAGGCAAACACTTTCTGATACAGCGCCGGCTTAGGCCATGGTAAATTCATTTTTTGGCTAACGGTGTATTCATTGGGATCTATCGCATCCAACAAGCTGTCCCAGACTATGTTTGGAATATTTATATCTCCCACAGAATAGGTAAATTTTTTGACTTGGGATAGTAGATTGACATAGGCTAATGCTTTTGCTGTTCATTAGGCCTACTATTTTGGTTGGCTGTGTAAAAGTAAATGTGTTCTTCCAATATCTTCAATACGCGCCTTGGAATTGGATAAGGACGCACGCAATTGAGTCTCCAATGTGTCTGTCTTCACTTGTAGCCTGTGAGAAAGACCCGATCACTTGATGGGCATTGGCTAATGAGAATTGAGCTATCTGAAGAGCCATGTGATGAGGTGCTTCAGAGCCAGGAGAAGGGAATTATAATTATTATATTCAGCCAAGGACACAATGGGACACTGGCCGCAAAAGCATGGATTTTTTTAGGGCATCGGTCACACAAAGGGATGTCGCCGGGTAATTTGAGGGTATTATTAAGTGCTTGCAAATTGTGAATAACAGTGTGCAGCCTGAGCAAAACACAATTCAGAGCTCATGCCTTTCAAGCGACTTTTTTCAAATCATCATTAGATCACATCATAACAGCGTTAGAATGTATTAAAAATGAAAAACGGATAACCCAACATTTGTATCACAACTAAAGTTACATAAATAAACTCTAATTATGTCACGCCCTGACCTTAGAGATCCTTATTTATTCTCTATGTTGGTTAGGTCAGGTGTGTACTCGGGTGGAAAATCTATGTTTCTATTTCTTTGTTGTTTTGCCGTGTGTGGTTCCCAATCAGAGCAGCTGTCTCGTTGTCTCTGATTGGGGATCATATATAGTTGTTCATTTTCCGTTGGGTGTTGTGCGTGTGTTTTGCTGTTTAGGTTGTTTCCCTGACAAACTGTGGCTTTCGTTTTCTAATTTTTGTCATTTTTTGAGTCGTTTTTTGAACATTTAAATCATGAACACTTTCCACGCTGCGCTTTTGTCTCATTGCGACGACGAACATTACAAAAAAGCATCTAGCATTACCTATTTCTTTGTTACCTGCTAAACACAGAATAGCCACATGTGCGCACTCCCTCAAATCGTTTGCAGAAAAATATTTTGTTCAATTGTATTCTTCATACTATAAAATAATGCCATGGAATTCTAACAAATCTTGTCTGCTAATGAAACTAGTGTAGCCATATGGCATAGCCAGATCAGGGTCTAACATAAGGACAAGTGGTAACGATGTGAAATGGCTAGCTTAGTTAGCGCGGTACGGCTAATAGCGTTTCAATCAGTTACATCACTTGCTCTGAAACCTAGAAGTAGTGTTTCCCCTTGCTCCTGCAAGGCCGTGGCTTTTTGTGAGCGATGGCGTAACTGACGCT
>NW_019948578.1:0-3178 GCF_002910315.2 Salvelinus sp. IW2-2015
GAGTTACTATTGGTGGTGAAATGACTGTTCGGAAGGAGAGTTACTATTGGTGGTGAAATGACTGTTTGGAAGGAGAGTTACTATTGGTGGTGAAAGCTGTTCATTCAGTCGTCTAATGGAAGACCTCACGATGCAGACGGATCACATGACTTTACATCAATACAGGGTCAGAACTGGGCTGCTGCCTCGGTCCACTGATAACATTATAATACTGCCTCTAGTACAGTACAGCATCTACCCAGCCAGACAATAATATAACATTATAATACTACATCTACCCAGCCAGACAATAATATAACATTATAATACTACATCTACCCAGACAGACAATAATATAACATTATAATACTACATCTACCCAGCCAGACAATAATATAACATTATAATACTACATCTACCCACCCAGCCAGCCAGACAATAATATAACATTATAATACTACATCTACCCAGACAGACAATAATATAACATTATAATACTGATTCTACCCAGCTAGACAATAATATAACATTATAATACTACATCTACCCAGCCAGACAATAATATACCATTATAACACTACATCTAGCCAGCCAGACAATGATATAACATTATAATACTACATCTACCCAGCCATACAATAATATAACATTATAATACTGCCTCTAGCCAGCCAGACAATAATATACCATTATAATACTACATCTACCCAGCCAGACAATAATATAACATTATAATACTACATCTACCCAGCCAGACAATAATATACCATTATAATACTACATCTACCCAGCCAGACAATAATATAACATTATAATACTACATCTACCCAGCCTATCAGCTGGCCAGCCTGCCTCTCAATGGAAATACACCCGTTTCATCGTTATCACAGCTTAGATCTGCACAGCACTGCTGAATGGAATGCTGACATGGCTGAGCCCTATTGGTCTGATAGAAACCAGATGCAGGAGATAGCAGTGTATATATAATGACATTTACAAGCTGTAATACATTCCTAATATGCTCATATAGCCAGACGGTTGTTGCCGTATTATTATACCGTAATACGTAAACTAAAACATTTCAAAAATAGGAAAATGTGTTTTAATTGTGAGTCGTATCACGTCTTCATCTGAACGTGAGATTAAAGGGCTACCGTGGATTTCTCTGTGTCCCAGTGGGCCAGTGAATCGGTGTTATTTTGGATAATTGCTGTTTTCTTTGGATGGTGTTGATGTGGTGGCTCGCTAGTCCATGAAAAACACACCCACTGTGCCAGCCATGAAAAACACACCCACTGTGCCTGCCATGAAAAGAGCCACGATCGGGATGTTTGAATGGAAAAGGGCATCTTGAGCCAACTGTTCTAAAGTAGACAGGTGAGATAGAGGCTATAGAGATCAGACCAGTCTGGGACTGTTAACAGGACCTATAGAGACTGGGGAGATCAGACCAGTCTGGGACTGTTAACAGGACCTATAGAGACTGGGGAGATCAGAACAGACTGGGACTGTTAACAGGACCTATAGAGATAGAGAATGGGGAGATCAGAACAGACTGGGACTGTAAACAGGACCTATAGAGACTGGGGAGATCAGAACAGACTGGGACTGTTAACAGGACCTATAGAGACTGGGGAGATCAGAACAGACTGGGACTGTTAACAGGACCTATAGAGACTGGGGAGATCAGACCAGACTGGGACTGTTATAAATACATAATAACATCATAAATAGTTCTACTTTTGACGAGCTTCCATCAGTATCTTGGGCAATGTGTCTTTTCTTCAAAAGAATAGTTGCTTTGTTGTAAAACGTCCTCTTCACTTTGAACTAGCTGCTACATTAGCTATGTCGCACACACATGTCCAAATCTCAAACTAGATACAAAGGAAATTCAGAAAAATAGCACTATGACTCGCATAAAACTGATATAAAATCGGTTTCAAATAACATCGTTATGATGTTCTAACACCTATATTTAATTAAATTACACGACGGATACTCTCTGGTCGATAACTGAGCGTTCCAAATTTCATCCTGACTTCTTGCCGCGCCATGACGAACGAGACAAAGAAAGGTACTCTCGTTCCATCCGGCTTATAACCTCGGACAGCTACGCAGACAGACCATTCCACTTCTCATTGGTTACTGACATCCAGGGGAAGGCGGGTGCAGTTCAATTCCAGCCATAGCATATACCACAGGCTTAAACTGAACCAGATCAGAGGATATTCTCAGACCTTCGCAAGTCATGTCAGGATTTTTGCTGTAGAGGGAGTTCTGGGTCACCCACAGCACATAATTAAAAACGGTTTTAGAAACTAGACAGTGTTTTCTATCCAATATTAGTAAGGATATGCATATTGTACGATCAAGAATTGAGCAATAGGCCGTTTAATTGGAGACCAAAATATGCTAATGCGGAACAGCACCCTATAGTTGCAAGAAGTTAACAGGACCTATAGAGACTGGGGAGATCAGAACAGACTGGGACTGTTAACAGGACCTATAGAGATAGAGAATGGGGAGATCAGAACAGACTGGGACTGTAAACAGGACCTATAGAGACTGGGAGATCAGAACAGACTGGGACTGAAACAGGACTATAGAGACGGGGAGATCAGAACAGACTGGGACTGTTAACAGGACCTATAGAGACTGGGGAATCAGACCAGACTGGGACTGTTAACAGGACCTATAGAGACTGGGGAGATCAGACCAGACTGGGACTGTAAACAGGACCTATAGAGACTGGGGAGATCAGACCACACTGGGACTGTTACAGGACTATAGAGACTGGGGAGATCAGACCAGACTGGACTGTTAACATGACCTATAGAGACTGGGAGATCAGACCAGATGGGACTGTTAACCAGACTATAGAGACTGGGGAGATCAGACAGACTGGGACTGTAAACAGGACCTATACGAGACTGGGGAGAGTCAGAACAGTCTGGGACTGGTAAACAGGACCTATAGAGACTGGGAGATCAGAACAGACTGGGACTCTTAACAGGACCTATAGAGACTGGGGAGATCAGAACAGACTGGGACTGTTAACAGGACCTATAAGAGACTGGGAGATCAGAACAGACTGGGACTGTAACAGGACTATAGAGACTGGGGAGATCAGACCAGACTGGGACTGTTAACAGGACCTATAGAGAGCTGGGAGATCAGACCAGATCTCGGGACTGTT
>NW_019948578.1:8388-14857 GCF_002910315.2 Salvelinus sp. IW2-2015
AACAGGACCTATAGAGACTGGGGAGATCAGAACAGTCTGGGACTGTAAACAGGACCTATAGAGACTGGGGAGATCAGAACAGACTGGGAGTGTTAACAGGACCTATAGAGACTGGGGAGATCAGAACAGACTGGGACTGTAAACAGGACCTATAGAGACTGGGGAGATCAGAACAGACTGGGACTGTAAACAGGACCTTTACCAATACATTCAGTACACTGCAGATTAGATCTGATGCAGCATGTTGACTGGCACTGAAATGACCATTCATTACATCCTTAATAAAATGAACTGTTGACTTCATTACTGCATTTGGCCCTATAAAACGAGGCCACCAAAGTGTTTGTGATGAGGGGCCATATGTAATTAAGGTGTTCTCTATTGTATTCTCCTAATGCTGTTAGTCTTTCACGTCTGGCCTCACCCGGTTTAGACCAGGATCCAATCATCACCAGGTATCCATTACATTCCCTCACCTCTCCGTCATTTCCCCCCCATAACACTAATGTTAATGAGCTTGGTAGAATGTAGGAGTACTGCTGTAGTATAAAAAACATAAATACCTTATTTATAATAGTATTCAGACCCTTTGCTATGAGACTTTAAATTGAGCTCAGGTGCATCCTGTTTCCATTGATCATCCTTGAGATGTTTCTACAACTTGATTGGAGTCCACCTGAGGTAAATTTAATTGATTGGACATGATTTGGAAAGGCAAACACCTGTCTATATAAGGTAGATGTGCATGTCAGAGCAAAAACTATGTGATCGAAAAAAAAWTCTGCAGCATTGAAGGTTCCCAAGAACATAGTGGCCTCCATCATTCTTAAATGGAAGAAGTTTGGAACCTCCAAGACTCTTCCTAGAGCTGGCAATGACCCTTACGTTGAGCTACACTTTGCTACGTTGAGCCTCGCTCTGCTACGTTGAGCCTCGCTCTGCTACGTTGAGCCTCGCTCTGCTACGTTGAGCCTCGTGCTGCTACGTTGAGCCTCGCCTCTGCTACGTTGAGCCTCGCTCTGCTGATCTCTCTAGTTGAGCCTCGTTCTGCTTGCTACGTTGAGCTCGCTGCTGCTACGTTTGAGCCTCGTGCCTCTGCTACGTTGAGCCTCGCTCTGCTACGTTGAGCCCGCTCTGCTACGTTGAGCCTCGCTCTGCTACGTTGAGCTCTCGCGCTTCTGCTACGTTGAGCCCGCTCTGCTACGTTGAGCTACACTTGCTACGTTGAGCCTCTTGCTGCTACGTTGGCCTCGTCTCTACGTTGAGCCTCGCTCTGCTACGTTGAGCCTGCGTGCTGCTACGTTGAGCCTTCGCTCTGCTTCGTTGAGCCCGCGCTGCTACGTGAGCTACACTTTGTACGTTGAGCTTTGCCTCTGCTACGTTGAGCCTCGCTCTGCTACGTTGAGCCTCGCTCTGCTACGTTGAGCCTCCGCTTGCTACGTTGAGCCTCGTGCTGCTACGTTGAGCCTGCGCTCTGCTACGTTGAGCCTCGCTGCTGCTACGTTGAGCCTCGCTCTGCTACGTTGAGCCTCGCTCTGCTACGTTGAGCCTTTCGTTGCTACGTTGAGCCTCGTGCTGGCTACGTTGAGGCCTCGCTCTGCTACGTGAGCCTGCAGCTGCTACGTTGAGCCTCGCTCTGCTACGTTTGAGCTCGCTCTGCTACGTTGAGCCTCGATCTGCTACGTTGAGCCTCACTCTGCTCACGTTGAGCCTCACGCTGCTACGTTGAGCCTCCGCTCTGCTACGTGAGCCTCGCTCTGCTACGTTGAGCCTCGCTACTGTACCTGAGCTCTGCTGCTACGTTGAGCCTCGCTCTGCACTGAGCCTGCTCTGCTACGTTGAGTCTCGCTCTGTCTTACGTTGTGCCCCGCTCTGCTACGTTGAGCCTCGCTCTGCTACGTTGAGCCTCTGCTGCTACGTTGAGCCTCGCTCTGCTACGTTGCGCTCGCTCTGCTACGTTGAGCCTCGCTGCTACGTTGAGCCCTCGCGCTGCCTACTTGAGCCTCGCTCTGCTACGTTGAGCCTGCTACGTTGAGCCTGCTACGTTGAGCCTGCTACGTTGGAGCCTGCTACGTTGAGCCTGCTAACGTTGAGCCTCGCTCAGCTAGCGTTGAGCCGCTCTGCTACGTGAGCCTCGCTCTGCCTACGTTGAGCTCGTTGCTGCTACGTTGAGTCCTCGCTCTGGCCTACGTTGAGCTCGCTCTGCTACGTTGAGCCTCTTGCTGCTACGTTGAGCCTCGCTCTGGCTTACGTCAGCCCTCGCTCTGCTACGTCGAGCCTCGCTCTGCTACGTCGAGCCTCGCTCTGCTACGTCGAGCTTCGCGTTGCTACGTTGCTGATCCATGATTGACAGCTCTACTGGACAGTTGCCATGTGACATCACTGACCGACCGTCCGTCTGAAATGAGATGCATCGTTTATCTCCCCTGATCGATGCACAGGAAGGGATTTTCCCACCAGGTGTTAAAGGGGGAGGTGTCTGTCAACAACAACATGTGGTCTCTGCTGGGTGTGGGAATAAAGACGTTTGGTTGTTGTTGATGCAACCGATGACGTCAGCTCACAAACACTCAGTTAAGCTATTCAATCTGCTGAGCGAGCGTGTGCGTGTGCGTGTGCGTGTGTGTGTGTGGTTGTTTTACATGGTTGTTGCCCTAGGTACAGACAGGTTGCCAGGAGACATGACAGGAGTGTGCTCGGTGATACGATAAGTTCACATCGGCTGTGTGAAATGACATCGAGACATCAGACAGTCTCTCACTTCTCTCACGCCTTCCACTTACCATGCAGCGCTACCCCACTCACTACCCACAATACACCTCTTTCTGGTGTGACATGCACACACCCGCATGCACATATGTGTAGACACACACACACACACACTAATTCGTTTGGGATACTTTGCATGTCCCAGGGCAAGTAGGTTCCTGGTTTATCTGCTTTACTAATCAGCTGGTATTCTTCGATCTAATTACTGATTTTAATTTTGATCCCCTCTAATGGTTACCTCATGTGGTGAGGTACAAGTGAGCAGACTATCTAGGCTAGAGGGGGAGGGGGAGGGGGAGGCGCTGCACGGCACAATAGCTTTTAATTGTGAAGACGGACCAGGATCGCAATCAACCAACATCTTGAAGAATTCATTTCATCAATCGTTTGTTGTCTCCTCCTCTCCCTCCTCCTCATCCTCCTCCTCCTCTCCCTCCTCATCCTCCTCCTCCTCTCCCTCCTCCTCTTCCTCCTCCTCTCCCTCTTCCTCCTCCTCTCCCTCCTCCTCCTCCTCTGCCCTCCTCTCCTCCTCTCCTTTCTCTTCCTCCCTCTCCTCCTCCTTCTCCTTCTCTTGACGTCTCTGCCGCCTCCTCCTCCTCCTCCTCCTTCCCTCGTTCCCTCTCTTCCTCTGTCCTCCTCTCCGCCTCCTCCTCCTCTTCTTCCTCTTCCTCTCCTCCTCCTCTTCCTCCTCCTCCTCTCTTCCTCCTCTCCTTCTGGTGATTAGAACCAGTCGGCAATGATATGATGATGATAGGTGTGATTATACAGCTTGTCTGTAGTAGTCCCAGCCAATCAACCAGCGATCATGGATCTACCTCATTAATGGAGGCTTTTAATGCTGTTCAGGCTGCTATAGGAGGCTAGGTCTGCTCTCTATTGGTTCAACGTGGGAGGCAGCAGACCGGTGTGAGGGGGCTTGTTAGGGTGTAACATCGTCCATGAAGCTTACTTGGCAGGTTCTTTCTCGAGTAGCATTTCAATTGGCCGATGTATACCCTGCATATCCGTACATACAGCTGATCCAACTGGCAAAGTGTTTATGAGAAAAGGGGAGTGGTCCTCTGTGTTAGGAATGATTCCCTGTAAAAACCCTGTGACCGTACAACAAGAAGCCCTTTTATCCAGGAAACACAATTCAGGGGGATTTAAACCAGGACAGGGAGAGTCATATCGTGTGTGTGTGGTGTGTGTGTGTGTGTGTGTGTGTGTGTGTGTGTGTGTGTGTGTGTGTGTGTGTTTAACAGGACAGGGTGAGTTCATATCACATAATGGTGATGCTATTTCCTCCTTACATTTACGTCATTTAGCAGACGCTCTTATCCAGAAGGCGACTTACAAAATTGGCCAAGTTCATACATTTCATCCTGGTCCCCCGTGGGGAATGGAAGCCCACAACCTGGGCGTTGCAAAGCGCCATGCTTCTACCAACTGAGCCCACACGGGACCCGTACTCCTCTTTGCTTGTTCTCCACCAATCATTTAATCTGTTTTCTCCTCCTGAACCCCCTCTGAAACCTCTGGACCCTCATTAACTGGCATTCTGCACCTCAATTAAACTACAGTCTGGACCCTCATTAAACTACATGTCTGGATGGACCCTCATTAAACTACAGTCTGGACCTCATTTAAACTACAGTCCTGGATGGACCCTCATTAAACTACAGTCGGACCCTGCATCTTACTACAGTCTGGATTGGACTGCATTAAACTACAGTCTGGACCTCAATTAAAATACAGTCTGGTGGGACCTCATTACACTAACAAGTGTGGATTGGACCTTCATTTACAACTACGTCTGGACCCTCATTAACTAAGTCTGGAGGGACCCTATTAAACTACAGTGGATGGACCCTCATTTAAAATACAGTCTGGACCCTCATTTTAAGCTACAGTCTGGATGGACCCTCATTAAACTACAGTCTGGACCCTCATTAAACTTAACAGTCTGGAGGGACCTCATTAAAACTACAGTCTGGAGGGACCTCATTAAACTACAGTCTGGAGGGACGGCCTCTGTAAACTACAGTCTGGAGGTACCTCATTAAACTACAGTCTGGACCACCCTCATTAAACTACGTCTGGACCTCCATTAACTACAGTTCTGGACCCTCATTTAAACTACAGTCTGGACCTCATTAAAATTACAGTCTGGAGGGACCCTCATTTTAAACTACAGTCTGGAGGGACCCTCATATAACTTAACGTCTGGAGGGACCTACATTAATACTACAGTCTGGAGGGACCGCTGCCTTAAACTACAGTCTGGAGGGCGCCTCATTAACTACAGTCTGGAGGGACCTCATTAAACTACAGTCCTGGAGGACCCTCATTCATCTACAGTCTGAGGGACCTCCTTAAACTACAGTCTGGAGGGACCCTCATTAAACTACAGTGCCTGGAGGGATCGGCTCATTAAACTACAGTCTGGTGGGACCTCATTAAACTAAAGTATGGAGGGACTCATTAAACTACAGTCTTGGTAGGGACGCCTCCTTAAACTACAGTGCTGGAGGGACCCTCCTTAAACCTACCGTCTGGAGGGACCCCTCATTAAACTACAGTCCTGGACGGACGGCCTCAATTAACTACAGTCCTGGAGGGGACCCTCATTAAACTAAGTCTGGAAGGACCCTCCTTAAACCTAACAGGTCTGGAGTCGATGAGGGCCTGTATGTTGTGGTGTTTATGCGTCTCTGGAAACTCTGTGTGGTGTGTGTGTGTGTGTGTGTGTATGTGTGTATGTATTGGTATTTATGCGTCTCGGATCTTTGTCTGTGTGTGTCGGCAGGTGGAAGCACCTATGTGAGGGTGTAATAATGTGTCATACAGGGTTCTCTGAACTGTCTAACATGAAAAGAGAAGCTGTCCTGAAGGATTCTTCACCTCAGTGGATTAACTCCCTCACACTCTCATCCTGTTTACATCTGTTCCCAACAGGAATGATGAGATTTCTGAATTCTTCACACTCATGTCTATGCTTCTACACGTCCCCTCTTCTCTCTCGTCTCTCTCTCTCTCTCTCCTCTCTCTCTCTCTCTCTCTCTCTCTTCTCGCTCTCACTCTCACTCTCGCTCTCGCTCTCGCTTCTCTCTTCTCGCTCTCTCTCCCACCCCCCCCCCCCCCCCCCCCCCCCCCCCCCCCCCCCCCCCCCCCCCCCCCCCCCTCCACTCCCCTCCCCTCCACCCCCCCCCCCCCCCCCCCCCCCCCCCCCCCCCCCCCCCCCCCCCCCCCTCCCCCCCCCCGCCCCCCCCCCCCCTCCCCCCCCCCCCCCCTCCCCCCCCCGCCCCCCCCCCCCCCCCCCCCGCCCCCCCCCCCCCCTTCGCTGCATGTCGCTCGCTCACTCTCTCTCTCTATATCTCTCTCTCTATAATTCTCTCTCTATATGCTCTCTCTCTCGTCTCTCTGCTCTCTCTCTTCTCTCTCTCTCTCTCTCTCTCTGTCTCTCTCTCCTGTTCTCCTCCTCTCTCCTGTCGCTCGCTCTCTCACCTCTCTCTATATCTCGTCCTCTTCTCGTCTCTCTTACTCACTCATTCATTCAAAGGTCTTTATTGGGCATGGAAACATATGTTACCAGTTGCCAAAGCAAGTGAAGTAGATATAAACAAAAGTGAACTAAACAATCAAAATGAGCAGTAAACATTACTCACAGAAGTTCCAAATATAAGAGCATTTCAAAATGTCATATTATGTATTTATGTAC
>NW_019948579.1:0-14851 GCF_002910315.2 Salvelinus sp. IW2-2015
CCTGTGGTGAGGAGACCAGACTACAGAGGGATTTACTGTGGGTGAGAGGGACCAGAC
Organism: Salvelinus sp. IW2-2015; assembly: GCF_002910315.2. Classification (NCBI taxonomy): domain Eukaryota; kingdom Metazoa; phylum Chordata; class Actinopteri; order Salmoniformes; family Salmonidae; genus Salvelinus; species Salvelinus sp. IW2-2015. The sequence continues at coordinate 58 of NW_019948579.1, forward strand.
TACGAGGGAGTTTACCTGCTCGGTGGTGAAGGAGACCAGACTACAGAGGTAAAAGGGAGTTTACCTGCGGTGTGAAGGAGACCAGACTACAGAGGTAAAAAGGGAGTTTACGCTGGTGGTGAGGACGACAGACTACAGAGGTTTTTACCCAAAAGGCCTTTGTAGATGAACACATACAAATGTATCTTTCTGCGCAGTAAAGTGAGATCCAACCTCCATTCAGTACAATGTGCAATGGTGGGTGAGTGCCATGCTAACTTAAGGGACTGGAAGCTTCCAGCATGGGGATCTCACCAGGTCGTGTGTTGGAGAGAGTCTGGCTGACAGAGAGCACCAGGGTCTTGTTTGGAGAAAGTCTGGCTGACGAGACACCCAGGGTCTTGTGTGGAAAGTCTGGCTGACAGAGAGCACCAGGTCTTGTGTTGAAAGTCTGGCTACAGAGAGCACCAGGTTTCGTGTTGGAGAAAGTCTGGTACAGAGGCACCAGGTCTTGTGTTGGAGAAAGTCTGGCTGACAGAGACACCAGGGTTTGTGTTGGAGAGAGTCTGGCTGACACGTAGACCCAGGTCTTGTTGTGAGAGAGTCTGGCTGACAGGCCAGGGTCTTGTGTTGGAGAAAGATCTGGCTGACGAGAGCACCAGGGTCTTTGTTGGGAGAGTCTGGCTGACAGAGAGCACCAGGGTCTTGTGTGGAGAGAGTCTGGCTGACAGAGAAGCACCAGGGTCTTGTGTTGGAGAAAGTCTGGCTGACAGAGAGTCTGGCTGACAGAGAGCACCAGGGTCTTGTGTTGGAGAAATTCTGGCTGAGCAGAGAGCACAGGTTGTTGAGAAGATCTGCTGACAGAGCACAGATCTTGTGTTGGAGAATCTGGTGACAGGAGCACCAGGGTCTTGTGTTGGAGAGAGTCTGGCTGACAAGAGAGCACAGGGTCTTGTGTGGAGAGAGTCTGGCTGACAGAGAGCACCAGGTCTTGTTTTGGGGAGAGTCTGGCTGACAGAGGAGCAACAGGGTCTTGTGTTGGAGAGGCTGGCTGACAGAAGCACCAGGTCTCTGTGTGGAGAGAGTTGGCTGACAGAGAGCACAGTCTTGGTTGGAGAGAGTCTGGCTGACAGAAGAGCACCAGGTCTTGTGTTGGAGAGAGTCTGCTGACAGAGAGCACCAGGTTTGTGTTGGGAGAGAGTCTGGCTGACAGAGAGCACCAGCTGCTGAGGCGCGATGCAGGAAAGCGAGTGAGTGTGATTGCTGAGTGTTTTATATTTTGATGATTAGCGAGTGAGTGTGATTTGATGGTGTTTTATAGATGAGTACTGAGTGAGTGTGATGGCGTTGTGAATGAGAATGTGTTTCCGTAACCTCTAGATGAAGCTACGGGTACGTGACTTCCTGCCAGTTGGAGTGCCAGGCCACAGCAGGGGGCCCCACAATGCAGCTTTCGCTCCAGCACAATAATGAGTCTATTGTGAACTAATTGTGTGTCTCTTTGTTGTCCACATTGTCACGTGTCTGATTTCGACTCGTCTCCCTCTCACTTTTCCCATCAGAGCACTGCTTTGCACGCAATCGTTATTCCACCCCACCTGTCTCTCTCTCTCTCTCTCGCTATCTCGCTGTCTCTTTTCTCACACTGCCCCCTCCCTCTCTTCCTCTCTTAGCCCACAAATAGGGGTTGGGCCTCTGAGTTTGAAGGTCCAATGCAGACGTTTTCATTTGAATATCAAATCATTTCTGGGAAAGAATTAACTACCTTAGCAAAGAGCAATTTGTCAAGCAAAAATGTTGCTAGGAGTGTCTGGGAGTGGTCTGAGTGGGGAGGGGAAAACGGAATACTAGCAGAGAGGTTTGGAACTCTCTTTCGTATTGGTGATGTCACCAGGCAGGCCAAAACTCCATTCCACTAAAACAGCTCTTAAACTAAAAGGGCGTTATTCCAACCTCATAGTGTGGAAATATATATGAAAACAGGAAACTCACGTTTTTGACTGCACTGGGCCTTTAAGACAGAACCCTCTAACCAAAAAACTCACCACAGACTGATGGCCATGTCAGGATGATAAGATACATTAACATTATTCAATCCTGTTGACTCCTTCACTTTGTAGGCCTCACAACCTAGTCAYTCACTTGTTTAAATTAGCTGTTATTTTCAGCTGTTAATTAGCTGTTATGGCTTCATGAGTGGTATTTTGTGCTTGTGTCATCAACCATAGAATGTACAGTAGAGGGGTTAAAATCCAGTGGGCATCTATCGTTACGGCAACGAAGGGTCGCCCTAAGGCCAGTGGAACACATTCCTGTCCAAACAGAATGAATTGGCATGTGAAAACAGCACTGCCTCAGTGTCACACAAGAGAAGATACATGTTGTTACATAATTACACATTCACATGTTTGTGGTGGCTTCAATAGAAACCACTTCCTTAGGATTGGGAAGAGAGGAGGATACTCTCATGCATAGGGCCAGGTTGGCATCACAGAGTTAGGAATTAGTCATTTAATAGGATCTCTATGGTTGGTGTTCTCTCATATAGATTGTTAAGATGCCGTTGGGGTTGAAGAGTCCATTTAACTGTATGGATGTGTTGTTCAGTTCACACCCCAGCCTACAGTGGTGAACATACCCTGCTGTACATAATGTACAATACTAGTTAAAAGTTCGGACACACCTACTCATTCAGGTTTTTCTTTATTTTTTATTATTTTCCACATTGTAGAATAATACTAAAGACATCAAAACTATGAAATAACACATATAGAATCATGTAATAACCAAAAAAGTGTTAAACAAATAAAAATAATATTTTAGATTTTAGATTCTTCAAAGTAGTCACCCTTTGCCTTGGTGACAGCTTTGCACATTTTCCGCATTGACTGACCTTCATGTCTTAAAGTAATGATGGACTGTCATTTCTCTTTGCTTATTTGAGCTGTTCTTGCCATAATATGGACTTGTTCTTTTACCAAATAGGGCTATCTTCTGTATACCCCCCCTACCTTGTCACAACACAACTGATTGGCTCAAACGCATTAAGAAGGAAAGAAATTCCACAAACTAACTTTAAACAAGGCACACCTGTTCATTGAAATGCATTCCATGTGACTACCTCATGAAGCTGGTTGAGAGAAACTTTCAGCTGGAACTGTATACTGCAAATAGAACATGCTAAACTTCACACAATATGTCCGACTATGCTGAAATACACAAACAATATTGAGTGTGTGTGTGTGTGTGTGTGTGTGTGTGTGTGTGTGTGTGTGTGTGTGTGTGTGTGTGTGTGTGTGTGTGGTGTGTGGTGTGTGTGTGTGTGTGTGTGTGTGTGTGTGTGTGTGTGTGTGTGTGTGTGTGTGTGTGTGTGTGTGTGTGTGTGTGCGTGCGTGCGTGCATGCATGTGTGCGTGTTGTGTGGACATGTTTAACTATTCTGTGAGTAGAATAGTAAATAGTAAACTCACAAAAATTTGACCAACTGGGGACATTTTGTTATTCCCCACAAGGTCAAATTCTATTTCTAGGGGTTTAGGGTTAAGGTTAGAATTAGTGTTAGGGTTAGAATTAGTGTTAGGGTTAGGGTTAGGAGCTAGGGTTAGTTTTAGTGTTAGGGTGAGGAGTTAGGGTTCGGAGCTAGGCTTAGGGGGATGGGACTGAATTGTGTGTCCCTACAAGGTTAGATGTACAAGTCTGTGTGTGTGCGTGCGCGTGCGTGCGTGCGTGCGTGCGTGCCGTGTGCGTGCGTGCGTGCGTGCGTGCGTGTCGAGGACTGGTTAACAGAGAAGGGGATGTAGAGTTAGAGAGAAGGTGTTTCCTATAATCAGTCTTTAGCTGTGTTCACAGTATTCCTGTCATTATAAAAAGGTSTGTGGATGATTGGGGTYAAAGTCATAGATAGAWTCTATGTTATATGGCTGTGTKGCTTGGCAGTTCAAATCATAGATAGAWTCTATGWTATGGGGCTATTTATGTTTATATTATTTAACCTTTATTAAACTAGGCAAGTCAGTTAAGAACAAATTATTATCTACAATGACGGCCTACTTGTAAAGYCCCCCCCGGCCAAACCCTCCCCTAACCCGGACGACGCTGGGCCAATTGTGCACCGCCCTATGGGACTCYYGATCACRGCCGGWTGTTCTACAGCCCGGGATCGAACCCCTTAGAACGCTGYGCCACTCRGGAGAACCAATGTAGCTATGTGACTCGGCAGCTCAAATCATACACAGATTCTATGTTATAGGGATTTATGTGGCTTGGAAGCTCGGTTGGTTGTTGACATGGCAACACTGCCCCCTAGAGGACTCTGGGAAAATGAGTCTTTGTGGGATTTGATCTTGCTCGTGTAAACAGAGCGGCAGTGATTACTGAACACCTCTATTCAGCAGTATGTCAGCCCTTCACAATAACAGCACTGGATTTTTATTCTAGATATTGCTGGATGTGCGTTGTTGCGTACTGTGAAAACATTTGAAGTGGATGCACATGTGTGTGTTTGTGTACGTTAGGGATTAGCTGCAATATGTTGCATCAGGTGGGTCATCTACCAAATGCCCTTCCCTTTGATCCCACCTGGCCGACAGAAGAACTCATCCTGACCTGCACTCATCTACCATCAGAGAGGTAGAGGGATGGGGGGATGTCTAGAAAGAAGGCAGGAGATAGAAACAGAGAGAGGGGGCTCACCTGTGAACCAGAAATGGTCAGTTCAGGTGGGGTCTGTTTGACCTGCCGCCATGGGAACCCTGGAGTTAGAGGTGAGGGGGAGGAGGATCCATCTGCCCTCCTAATGGGGGGGGGGGGGGGGGGGGGGGGGGGGGGGGGGGGGGGGGGTACATACAGACACTGCTACATAAGGCTATGGACAGGTTGTACAGATTGACTGCGTTGTTAGAGCATGGCACATGTCATGTAAAATGTAGAAAGAACATGACATAATGTACAGACAGGTAACTGCCAAACATGTCATATATAATCCTCCATCTGCAATATCTGGTAGGTAGTGGCTTCTGATGGACTGCAGGTTAGTCGCTGATCCTTCGCTGCACTGTCCAACCTCTGGAGTGTGGCTTTAATGCTTATTTTTAAAGGTATCCCCTTGTTATGTAGAGAGACATTGACAATGAGGGTTATTTGGCCCTGTATTCTTTTGTACAGTTATAGGTCATTTTCTCTGATGACTAACAATAGCGGTCAAAACAATATACAACACCTAATAGGGACACATACATAGACTCACACAGGGCATGACTTCTGAGGTTAGTATATGGAACTGGTTGTCTGACACACACAAACAAACACGCACACACGCACACACACACAAGAAAAACAAAAAAGGACAAAATGGAAGGTTAATTGGGACATCCAGTAGATTGGTAGTGGGCCTGAGGGCCTTGTTTGGCTGTGTGCTCTGTCTGTCTCTAGTCTCCTCACTGAGGTCGTTTAGAAGTGCTTGTTTAGGGTTGGTGATTAACAGGATTGTCCAGGGGCAGTACTCATCGGTAGGTTCCTGGAGAGACAGACAGGGTGGACCTGCTCCACAGACAGGGGTGTACACTGGATGCCCAGGGGATCTATATTCAACATCGTTCAGGAGACCCCGTGTGGTCAGATCTATATTCAATGGTTCAGGAGACTCCAGTGTGGTCAGATCTATATTCAACATGGTTCAGGAGACTCCAGTGTGGTCAGATCTATATTCAACATGGTTCAGGAGACTCCAGTGTGGTCAGATCTATATTCAACATGGTTCAGGAGACTCCGTGTGGTCAGATCTATATTCAACATGGTCAGGAGCCTCCAGTGTGGTCAGATCTATATTCAACATGGTTCAGGAGACTCCAGTGTGGTCGAATCTATATTCAACATGGTTCAGGAGACTCCAGTGTGGTCAGATCTATATTCAACATGGTTCAGGAGACTCCAGTGTGGTCAGATCTATATTCAACATGTTTCAGGAGACTCCAGTGTGGTCAGATCTATATTCAACATGGTTCAGGAGACTCCAGTGTGGTCAGATCTATTTCAACATGGTTCGGAGACTCCAGTGTGGTCAGATCTATATTCAACATGTTTCAGGAGACTCCAGTGTGGTCAGATCTATATTCAACATGGTTCAGGAGACTCCAGTGTGGTTAGATCTATATTCAACATGGTTCAGGAGACTCCAGTGTGGTCAGATCTATATTCAACATGGTTCAGGAGACTCCAGTGTGGTCAGATCTATATTCAACATGGTTCAGGAGACTCCAGTGTGGTTGATCTATATTCAACATGGTTCAGGAGACTCCAGTGTGGTCAGATCTATATTCAACATGGTTCAGGAGACTCCAGTGTGGTCAGATCTATATTCAACATGGTTCAGGAGACTCCAGTGTGGTCAGATCTATATTCAACATGGTTCAGGAGACTCCAGTGTGGTCAGATTCATATTCAAATGGTTAGGAGACTCCAGTGTGGTCAGATCTATATTCAACATGGTTCAGGAGACTCCAGTGTGGTCAGATCTATATTCAACATGGTTCAGGAGACTCCAGTGTGGTTAGATCTATATTTCAACATGGTTCAGGAGACTCCAGTGTGGTCAGATCTATATTCAACATGGTTCAGGAGACTCCAGTGTGTTCAGATCTATATTCAACATGTTCAGGAGACTCCAGTGTGGTCAGATCTATATTCAACATGGTTCAGGAGACTCCAGTGTGGTCAGATCTATATTCAACATGGTTCAGGAGACTCCAATGTCATCAGATCTATATTCAACATGGTTCAGGGCACTCCAGTGTGGTCAGATCTATATTCAACATGGTTCAGGAGACTCCAGTGTGGTCAGATCTATATTAACATGGTTCAGGAGACTCCAGTGTGGTCAGATTTATATTCAACATGCTTCAGGAGACTCCAGTGGGGCTAAGAAGGACAGTGGTTAGAAATAGTATTGTGTATATCCTATTCCTTCAGTATGGCTGCTGGATGTTTTAACACTAGAATTGTTTTTAAACAAAATTAACCTAGGTCTGCTCCTTCCCTGAATGAACAACAAATAGATAAATGGTCGATAATTGTGCACCTACTTCACAATTTAATTTAAATTAGGCCTAACTGAATGATAATGAGAGTGAAGAGGTTGATTTTATTTAAATTATACCTAACTGAATGATAATGAGGGTGAAAGGTTGATTTTATTTAAATTAGGCCTAACTGAATTATAAATGAGGGTGAAGAAGTTGATTTAATTTAAATTAGGCCTAACTGAATGATAATGAGGGTGAAGAAGTTGATTTAATTTAATTAGGCCTAACTGAATGATAATGAGGGTGAAGAAGTTGATAAAATTTAAATTAGGCTTAACTGAATGATAATGAGGGTGAAGAGGTTGATTTAATTTAGAAAGACAATAGTGTAATGATGAGTTTTGTGTTATGCCTATTTATCAGCAGCAAATCATTTTGACCGCGTGCCGTGTGGGCTGATACCATTCTCTTTTTACATTTGACCGTGTGCCTTGTGGGCTGATACCGTTCTCTTTTACATACGTATCCTGGACTCTGTCCAACGAAGCCAACGATGACAGCCCACTGAATGGATGACCGATGGATCACGATTGTATCAGCTCTTTTGGGCTTCCAACCCCACCTGCTTCCTGGTTTTACCAGCTTTTAATCTCTATTGTTTTGTCTTTCACTTCTTTTCTTCGGTGCGAATAATAAAAACCTAAAACTTATTCTTCCGTATGGCTGCTTGAAGTTTAGGTGGTTGTGTGAATCTTATTCCTTCAGTATGGCTGCTTGATGTTTTAGGTGGTTTGTGTGAATCTTATTCATTCAGAATGGCTGCTTGATGTTTTAGGTGGTTGTGTGAATCTTTTCCTTCAGTATGGCTGCTTGATGTTTTTAGGTGGTTGTGTGGAATCTATTCCTTCAGTATGGCTGCTTGATGTTTTAGGTGGTTGTGTGGAATCTTATTCCTTCAGTATGGCTGCTTGATGTTTTAGGTGGTTGTGTTGAATCTTATTCCTTCAGTATGGCTGCTTGATGTTTTAGGTGGTTGTGTGAATCTTATTCATTCAGTATGGCTGCTTGATGTTTTAGGTGGTTGTGTGAATCTTATTCATTCAGTATGGTGCTTGATGTTTTAGGTGGTTGTGTGAATCTTATTCCTCATATGGCTGCTTGATGTTTTAGGTGGTTGTGTGAATCTTATTCCTTCAGTATGGCTGCTTGATGTTTTAAGGTGGTTGTGTGATCTTATTCATTCAGTATGGCTGCTTGATGTTTTAGGTGGTTGTGTGAATCTTATTCATTCAGTATGGCTGCTTGATGTTTTAGGTGGTTGTGTGAATCTTATTCTTCAGTATGGCTGCTTGATGTTTTAGGTGGTTGTGTGAATCTTATTCCTTCAGTATGGCTGCTTGATGTTTTAGGTGGTTGTGTGAATCTTATTCCTTCAGTATGGCTGCTTGATGTTTTAGGTGGTTGTGTGAATCTTATTCCTTCAGTATGGCTGCTTGATGTTTTAGGTGGTTGTGGTGAATCTTATTCTTAGTATGGCTGCTTGATGTTTTAGGTGGTTGTGTGAATCTTTCCTTCAGTATGGCTGTGATGTTTTAGGTGGTTGTGTGAATCTTATTCCTTCAGTATGGCTGCTTGATGTTTTAGGTGGTTGTGTGAATCTTATTCCTTCAGTATGGCTGCTTGATGTTTTAGGTGGTTGTGTGAATCTTATTCATTCAGAATGGCTGCTTTGATGTTTTAGGTGGTTGTGTGAATCTATTTCCTTCAGTATGGCTGCTTGATGTTTTAGGTGGTTGTGTGAATCTTAATTCCTTCAGTATGGCTGCTTGATGTTTTAGGTGGTTGTGTGAATCTTATTCCTTCAGTATGGCTGCTTGATGTTTTTTAGGTGGTTGTGTGAATCTTATTCCTTCAGTATGGCTGCTTGATGTTTTAGGTGGTTGTGTGAATCTAATTCATTCAGTATGGCTGCTTGATGTTTAGGGGTTGTGTGAATCTTATTCATTCAGTATGGCTGCTTGATGTTTTAGGTGGTTGTGTGAATCTTATTCCTTCAATATGGCTGCTTGATGTTTTAGGTGGTTGTGTGAATCTTATTCCTTCATTATGGCTGCTTGATGTTTTAGGTGGTTGTGTGAATCTTTTCATTCAGTATGGCTGCTTGATGTTTAGGTGGTTGTGTGAATCTTTATTCATTCAGTATGGCTGCTTGATGTTTTAGGTGGTTGTGTGAATCTTATTCCTTCAGTATGGCTGCTTGATGTTTTAGGTGGTTTGTGTGAATCTTATTCCTTCAGTATGGGCTGCTTGATGTTTTAGGTGGTTGTGTGAATCTTATTCTTCAGTATGGCTGCTTGATGTTTAGGTGGTTGTGTGAATCTTATTCATTCAGTATGGCTGCTTGATGTTTTAGGTGGTTGTGTGAATCTTATTCCTTCAGTATGGCTGCTTGATGTTTTAGTGGTTGTGTGAATCTTATTCTTCATTATGGCTGCTTGATATTTTAGGTGGTTGGTGTGGAATCTTATTCCTTCAGTATGGCTGCTTGATGTTTTAGGTGGTTGTGTGAATCTTATTCCTTCAGTAATGGCTGCTTGATGTTTTAGGTGGTTGTGTGAATCTTATCCTTCAGTATGGCTGCTTGATGTTTTAGGTGGTTGTGTGAATCTATTCTCTTCAGTATGGCTGCTTGATGTTTTAGGTGGTTGTGTGAATCTTATTCCTTCAGTATGGCTGCTTGATGTCTGGAGCTAAGGACTTTAGAGGCTGTCTCTCACTCACCAGCTCATTCCCCCTAATCCTGGACGACAACATGTTAGTGTGTCCACAGCACGCTGGAAGACACACACACACACCATATGCGTGCGACACACACACCACGTAAAAGGCAACAGCACACACCGCAGTTTAGAGTCTCTCCACCAGCCTCATTGGATGTAACAAATCGTTCCAATGGTTGCTCCTGACGTCCCAATTCAGCAAACACCCGTTTAAAGTCCTGTTTGACGTGGGCAGGAAGTGAGAAGAGATAGAGGATATGACATGAGAGGGGATCACTTCCTTCTGTTCCTGTCACTCCTAGTTATCCAAGACTTACCAACATGCACCTGGGGGAATCATGTCTGTCCACCCGAGTCCTGTCTCTGTCTCTCAATTTTTGTTACATCCGTACTCTCTCCTTTTCTCTCGCTCTTTTCTCTTAAACACACACATGCAAACGGAAGTCTTTCTTTGTCTCCATCTGTCTTTTGTTCTGTGTTGTTGTGTGTGGTGTTATGTGAGCATTACGTACAGTATGTCTGTTTGTTTAAAGTACATGCGTGTGTGGTGTGTGTGTGTGTGTGTGTGTGTGTGTGTGTGTGTGTGTGTGTGTGTGTGTGTGTGTGTGTGTGTGTGTGTGTGTGTGTGTGTGTTGTGAGAGCAGGATGTTTTGCTGGAGGCTTTTCTTGCATAGCGTCCCTGATATCTTAAATACAGTATGAAAATGTGGGGCACAATCTCCAACACAAATGAACTTTGCATGGAGACGTGTTCAATAATATTCAACACATACATCTTGAATAATTAATACCGTTACTTTCATTCCATTTTCAATCAAATTATACTGTCCCATTTCGGCACGCTATTTTTGATATCAATTTATATAATTTTCATTACTTCATGTATTCAAGGAGAACAAAAGTTTGTTAATAGTGCAAACTCTTGATAACGTCTCGGCAATAGGCTTCCTGAATCCATCTGACTGAATAGCTCATAGACACACCGCTTTCGTAATTCACGTTATTTATACATTTTACATCAAAGGAGGAAGATTAACAAAGCGTGCATACCCCAATGAGCAGAGAATATATTTAGTCAAACCTTTAATAGTATCTAATGAACCATACTCTTTAGATGACAATTAATGCCAGGAAGACCTAGTCCCATATTGTTCATTTGTTCGGGCTAATTTGACCTTCCCTACGTTTTCCTCGTCCAGATATATCCACGTTCATGTTTGTGATGGAAAGGGAACTCTGTGTTCATTAGTTAGTTGACTAGGTCTCACCAAGGACAAAGCTGCAGCGAACAACAGTTTGGTTCCACTACCTATTGATCCGAGTAGTGTAAAAATGACCCACATTCTTAATGAGTGTGGTTTAGTGACAGAACTAGACAGAAAACTGCCGCTGGAACATTCAGCATTTAATGAAAATGCCTTTGACGTAGTGATTGAGCTTTTTGAATTCGGTAGTCTGGCTGCCCTATGCTTTGCCTGACTAGACAGAAGATACTTTTATGTGGGTCAGATACAGAACATGGTGTAAGCATGTGAATTAACATTGATCCCTATTGGACAGTCTTTCCATGGACACTACGCACAGTGCAGACAGAGTGTGTCACTTGTCTGTCTTCGGTTGTGGTGAATGCTCATTGACTCACCTGCGTGTGAGTCTTGTCATGCATGATTCGCATGGCCACCGAGTTGCTACTTGTTATGGAATATCATTATTAAACAATGTTTGACATTTGCATGAAATTGATTAAACTCTATGTGAATGCTATGTTAAACATGGTATAATGTACCGTAATAAGACAGTAACAGGTCTAATGTACGTTATAACAGTAGCACGGTCTAATATAGCAGTATAACAGTACTGGACAGTAACAGGTCTAATATACTAATACGTTAAGAGTTAATGAGATATCAGTAACAGGTCTAATGTACAGTATAAACCAGTAAACAGGTCTAGATTCAATAAACAGTAGTCAATCAGTAACAGAGGTCTAATGATACAGTATAATAACAGGTCAATATACAGTATACAGTAACAGGTCTAATGTACAGTATAACAGTACAGGTCTATATGTACAGTATACAGTAACAGGTCTAATATACAGTATACATAACAGGCTCTAATGTAGCAGTATAACAGTAAAGGTCTAATCATACAGTATAACAGTAACAGGTCTAATATACAGTAACCGTACTGGGACAGTGAACAGGTCTAATATACAGTAACAGACAGTAAAACAGTGTACGTTAATATAACAGTAATCACATAAACAGGTCTAAATATAGCAGTATAAATAAGGGTCTAATATACAGTATAACACTGTAACAGGTCTATATACAGTATACGTACTGGGAAAGTAACAGGTCTAATATACAGTATAAACAGTAACAGGTCTACATACAATAACGTAACAGGTCTAATATAGCAGTAATAACAGTAACGGTCTAATATACAGTATACAGTAACAGGTCTAATATTCAGTATAACAGTAACAGGTCAATATACAGTATAAACAGTAACAAGTCTAAGTTACAGTATAGACAGTACAGGTCAATATACAGTATACAGTAACAGGCCTAATATACTATAACAGTAAACGGTCTAATATACAGTATAAAGTAACAGGTTCTAATATACATATAAAGTAACAGGTCCTAATATAGCGTAACTACAGTAAGCGAGTCTATAGATATACAGTATAACAGTAACAGGTTAAGAATCTACAGTATAACAGTAACAGGGGTTGTCTAATATAGCAGTATACAGTAACAGGTCCATATATATAACAACGGTCAATATACAGTTAAACAGTAGTCTAAGTGTAACAGTATAACAGTAACAGGTCTAATGAATATAACAGTACCATCAATTCAGTAATAAAAGAAGTTAAGTCAGTATAACCAGTAACAGGTCTAATGTACATGTATAAGACAGTAACAGGTTCATAATTTAATAAAGTAGTTAAAAGTAACAGGTCCTAATGATACAGTATAACAGTAAACAGGTCTAATGTTCCAGTTAACAGTAAGCAGGTCTAATGTACAGTATAACAGTACTGGAAGTAACAGGTCTAATATACAGTATAACAGTACTGGAACAGGCAACACAGAGCTACCAATAAGGCCCTATTTTGTAATCCGATACTTTTGAAAATGGAAGATAATCAATACGCTATAATACATCTCCAAGAAGCAGTAAAACTTTCTATTCCTGTCCTGATTCAGAACAATCTTGTCGTCTGTCACTATGAATATCTCTCTCTCTGCAAAGATTGAAGTTCGATTCGCAAGTCAAAGGTGAGTATGTGTTATGAATTCTGAGACTTTTAAATGTTTTTTTTATTTAACTAAGCAAGTCAGTTAGAATTAAATAAAATACAATAAAATGTATTTATATAACCCTTCCTTAACAATCTGCTGATATTCAAGTGCTGTACAGAAACAGGCCTAAAACTTCAAAACAGCAAGCCATGCAGGTGTAGAAGCCGGTGGCTAGGAAAAACTCCCAGAAAGGCCAAAACCTTGGAAGAAAACTAGAGAGGAACCAGGCTATGAGGGGTGGCCAGGTCCTTTTCTGGCTGTGCGCGGGTGGAGACTTATAAAGAACTGGCCAAGATGTTTAAATGTTCAATAGATGAACTCAACAGGGTCAATAATAATAATCACAGTAGTTGTTCGAGGGTGCAACAGGTCAGCACTCAAGGAGTCAATGTGCAGTTTGGCTTTTCGTGGCGCGATCAACATCTAGAGTAATCTCTTACGCTCCTGCTGTCTCTACAGAGTTGAAAAGAGATCTGGGAGAGGGTAGCATGTCCGGTGAACAGGTCAGGGTTCCATAGCCACAGGCAGAACGTTGAAACTGGAGCAGCAGCACGGCCAGGTGGACTGGGGCCAAGCAAGGAGTCATCAGGCCAGGAAGTCCTGAGGCATGGTCCTAGTGCTCAGGTCCCCGAGAGAGTGAGAGACGAGAGAGGAAAGAACGAACGAAAGAAAGAAAGAAAGAAAGAAAGAAAAGAAAGAAAGGAAAGAAAGAAAAGAAGAATAGAAAGAAAGAAAGAAAGAAGAGAGAAAAGAGAGAAAGAGAGAGAAGAAATTAGAGAGAGCATACTTAAATTACACAGGACACCGGATATGACAGGAGAATACTTTCCAGATATTAACAGACTACCCTAGCCCCCCGACACATAACTACTGCTTGCACTCTAACATAAATACTGGAAGGCTGAGACAGGAGGGGTCGGGAGACACTGTGGCCCATCCGACGAACCCCGGACCAGGGCCAAACAGGAGGCTATAATCCCACCACTTTGGCAAAGCACAGCCCCCACACCACTAGAGGGATATCTTTCAACCACCAACTTACATCCTGAGACAAGGCGAGTATAGCCACAAAGATTCCACACGGTAAACAGACCCAAGGGGGGGCGCCACCCAGACAGGAAGAATCACGTCAGTGACTCAACCACTCAAGTGACGCACCCCTCCTGGGACGGCAAGAACAAATTCTTATTTACATGATGGCCTACTTGTTTAAAACAGGCCCCCCCTGGCCCCCCCCCAAAAAAACCCCCCCGCCCCCCTAAACCCTGCCCGGGGAACCAAAGCCTGGGGGCCCCCCGCCCAATTGTGCGCCGCCTGGTGATTCCTGATACGGCCGTTGTTTTGACTAGCAGCCGGGATGAACGCCGGTCTGTTAGTGATGGCTTTTTGCGATTTGCAATGCAGTGCCTTCGACGCTGCGCTACTCTGGAGCCCCCGAGTGGTTCTTGCATGTTACTGTATTAATATCCCTCCCCAACGCCTCATCACAAGTCTGGTTGTATAATATCCATCCGCCAAGCCGTATCACAAGTGCTGGCTGTATATATCCATCCAAAGCGTAATCACAAGTTCTGGCTGTTAATATCCATCCCGCAAATGCATATCACAAGTTCGGCTGTATAATATCCATCCCCAAAACTATCACAGTCAGGCTTTGTTATAATATGCCAGTCCCGCAAACGGCCTTATCACAAGTTGGC
>NW_019948580.1:0-6475 GCF_002910315.2 Salvelinus sp. IW2-2015
TTTTATAAAATTTTCAAATTTTGGTAATTTTTCCGCTGTCCCGGTAAATACCACCAGGTGGCGAATGTAATCATATTGCAAATGTACAAAACATCACCAATCACTACATGGCCATTTCTCCTAAACGGAAAAGACTTTGAAGACGAAACTTGGTGAGCATAGGTTTGGCATAATGGGCAGTTAGCCCCGAACAAGATGGCGCCGAGGCCTCAACGCTTTTGAGTTAAGGCCATTTTTCTGGGATTAAAGGTCAAAAACAAAAATAGAGCGCTATTTTGACCACTTCACGTCAAAGTACATGAACCTACGGTGTCAGGAAAAAAAGAACCAGACATTTATCTATCGTAATTTAAGAGAAATCRTACAATTGGTGATGCTCAAAGAAATGTGTTTTTTCCCCAAAAAAAGTTACAGATCCAGTTGCGGCGTGTCCAAACGAATCCGTTAAGGTGGGTTTCGGAACTCTACGTGATTTCTGTGATTTTCTGAAATAATACTCAATCATTCAACCCTCTGTAAATAAGTCAGTTCTTAACGTAAAGACTTACGACTCAACATTCTGTAAGAACCTACCCCAAGGAGGATATGTGTTCACTTTCAGCTTCCTGTGTCAACCGGAAGTTCCTTAAATTGGGGTCATAGGGGCTTTTTCGATATATAATTTAAAAACTTCATATGTGTGACTAGGTAACCCTCATGAACTGTAAATCAATAATTTCTCCAATCAGTTTTCCAAGAAAAGCTCACACACACACACACAGCTAGGACGGAGTGACACAGTGTGGGGCTTAGAGACACACAGAGCCTGCAATAGTTACCTTCATTCAAACTATCAAAGAACCGTCAGTCCTAGAGCTCTGGAACTTTAGAAACCTCTTCTAGAGCTCAAGATGATAGTGCACAGTGAGTTATGTGGCTCTAGAAGGTTCTCAGACCGAGAAACAGCCTTGTACATTTGCAATAACTTCAATTCATTTTGACCATTATGAAAATGATGATATTTAGAAAAGTCCCAGAGTCGCAAGACTAGGTGCATTGAAACCACCTCGGCCCATAGAGACAGACACCAACGTTTCTGTCCGATAGCTAATTCAAGGACCCCGTAGCAACGCCCGGAAAAAGTGGAATTTCAGCACCAATTAAGGTCGTTGCTCGGAATCCAAATGACCTTTTGAGCCGAAACTTGGGTTTCGGGGTCACCTCAGCTAGGCCTACACATAATGTCAGAACTGGACCCGCAGCTAAAACGTAACTACGTGTTTTATGTTTTTATTATGATTTAAACAGAAGGAGCTGTGAATTTTGGGACTGTTCTAAAATATGTGATAGTTAGCTTCTAAACGAGTTGGAAAAAGTGGATGTGGTGTCAGTTTGTATCAGTTTGGTTTCAGAATGATATCTAATTGACTGATGGACGGTGACTTTCTGGCTGACTTGTGTCCATTTGCAAAATGTTTAAAAACTGATATACCATCACCAAATTGACATTATGAAATCAACACCAACGAGCGATGGAGAGGAACCAGAATCACTGCCCGACCATCCCGAGTTCATCGGGCCAGTCAATTTCGCATTCCTGCAGTATTTTTGATTATGTCAAATTCGTGATGGTAAATGCCCATTGAAACATATTGCAAATGGACAGCCGTGTGCCTGGTGATTGGAACGGGTTACCAAGAGCACATTTTTTAAATGGTTTTTAATGCCTTTAGGGGGTGCAAGGGATCCACAGTTGGGTAGGGAGCACCCCCCCACTCATGCCCATCCAATAGGGGTGGTCATTTTGGACGTTTTTCAAGAAATCATTAAAAAACAACAGAGTCCCACTTCTCCCTCATCATACATGACAAATAGACCATCTAGGTTGATTCATGGCTTAACATAGTGCTATATATAATTTGGGCAGTATAAATGCCATTTGGACATGGTTCACTGACTTTTGGGTTTGGAAACCGACTTCCTATGATCATACAGGCAAATGGACATAACATCCTGATTGGGCACTTTCAATACTTTCATATTGCATTTGGACACTTCTTATTGCATTTGGCAATGGTTCACTGACTTTTGACTGACTTTTGACCACCTATGAAATCATATTGCGAATGGACAAAACATATGCCTTATGGACAAGTAAAATTGTTTTATTTATTATGATTATATTTTATTATGACAATAAAATATGACAAAAGTATGTTTATACAGATCATATACATGTATAATCGACAAAAAAAATCTAAAGATATTTGAAAAACTGTCCAGAAAGCAGTTTTTTAGGGGGGTGATACGTCTTTGATTTTTTTTCCCACATTTTTCAAATTTGACTATTGGGTCTTAACTTGATGTGCATTTGCAATATGAAAACCTACGGTGGAGTGCGCTCGCCATCTTTTGGATTTTTGCTGTATGACACTTGCCATCTGCCATATGACATTTGCCATAAACTTTGAATGAAATGCCGAACATTTGAGTGGTATTGGACACTGTGTATATGTTTCGTACAGTGCCAATATGTTCCCATTCATTTTTGTCCATTTCAGGGGGTTCTTCCCTTACAATCATGTAGGTGTCTTTGTCCACAGACTAGGAGACAGGCCTCAGCATCTTCAGATTAGGTGAAGAAGTGTCTTTGTCCACAGACTAGGAGACAGGCCTCAGCATCTTCAGATTAGGTGGAGAAGTGTCTTTGTCCACAGACTAGGAGACAGCCCTCAGCATCTTCAGATTAGGTGCTACAGGACAGAGGATAGAGGAGAAGGGAAGAGAGAGATCAGAAAGTATGGAGAAGAAGGAGGAGTGAGATACACCTGAGATAATGATGTGATGATGGTCCTATGATACACCTGAGATAATGATGTGATGATGGTCCTATGATACACCTGAGATAATGATGTGATGATGGTCCTATGATAGAACTATAACAAGAGACATTTATTACAGACAGCAACACAAAAACATGCTTCCATTCTGAAAAATACTTTCTCTTTGATCTGGGTAGCTATGTTTTTATTTACATTTACATTTACATTTAAGTCATTTAGCAGACGCTCTTATCCAGAGCGACTTACAAATTGAGTTA
The DNA here is from genome assembly GCF_002910315.2 of Salvelinus sp. IW2-2015. Lineage (NCBI taxonomy): Eukaryota > Metazoa > Chordata > Actinopteri > Salmoniformes > Salmonidae > Salvelinus > Salvelinus sp. IW2-2015. The sequence goes on from NW_019948580.1 coordinate 3,080, forward strand.
TTTGACCTAAATGTACTCATTCCACATATTCAAGGGAGGGAGAAAAGAAAACAGTCTTACCTAGATTCACTCAAGTACTTTACAAGATGGTGTTCATGTTCACTGAGAGCTTTGAGACAAGCTCCCATCACTTCTGRTCCTTTAGGGAGGACTGCATTCAGTAGTTCTCTCATTCGCTCCTGTTCAGTTGTTTCAGCTGTTATTCTGGAGTACTCTTCATCACCAATCATGYCCTTTGACCGCAGAACATCTGCTATTGGCTTTGGGTTTTTGGCTCGCTGAATGAGTTCAGGCCTGTGTTTCTTCAGAAACTCCTCAGCAGGAATCCCAGCATTTTAGCTGTTGTATATTTTTGTCAATTCGACAATTTAATTGATGACTTCACCAGCATTCCATGGGAACATTGATAAATACATTAGATTAGTTACTTTGTTAATGGGCCCGTTTCCAGAACACAGATTAAGTCTAGTTCCTGGACCCTTAAAAGAACTTTCTATTGAAATTCCATTGAGCATGCTTTTTAGTCAGACTAGACTCAATCTGTGTCCAGAACAGACCCATATGTATTATGACATGTTGTCCTTGGTTTCCAGGACTCCACAGCAGGCTTCGATTGAACCCTTGACTTCCACTGTCCATGGAGTGACCAATGTTTCAGGTAAAGATAACTACTTTTAACATTTTCATTTCCACTGGCTAGTGTCATTTTCCCCATTACCTTTGGGAATAGTCTTCTAATCCAACCTCTCCAATTTAAGCACCATCTGACCTCTCTACATATCTTGAGTTGCCTCGCACCGGACACCCAAAGGGAGTTATGAGCGCCGTGTCTTGGGCCTCCGCTGGCTGTGTGAGATAGATGTCATGTCTGAAGTATCACTTAGGAACTGGGATCCTACAGTCACTTCTGAAGACATGCAGTACACACAAGGTGGTTCCATTGCTGGACATCACTATGGGAGAGGGAAGACTGGAGGAAGTTCATCTGCCCCAACTTTGTCTGTTTAGGTAAACCATATAGAAATGCCTATTCGAACGACATTCCATGTAACTGAGTTTCACTTCCTGAATGAATTCAATTAAATTTCTGGGAGTTTTGAGTTCCTGTGATCTGGTACTGCATATTCTTTGTGTTTTAGTTGATGAATAATATATTTGTCCTTTCTGTCTTTTTTATTGTGTTGTCTCAGGGACCACCCCTTCCCGGTGGAATGAGATGAAAGATTCTTCATGTAGAGGAAATGGAGGTCTTTGAGGAAGTGCATGAGGGTTCACAGATCCATGCTAAATTCTCCATCCAAGTTCCCTCACCTCATCTCTCTGACTACTGAGATTCACTGGTCTTGGAACCAGAGATGTCCACTGTGACGTCGTCCTCTATTTGGCAGTAAAAGGTTCAACAGTATTCAAACGCTTACTCTCTCGAAACCTCCAGTCAGAAAAGAGGTGATGCACTATCATTAGTAAACAGTATGTGAAACTTCTAAGAGAAGCTGATAGTTGTTGAAATCTCTAGCATTACAAAGACAACATGCACTCTGTGAGAAAATCTATTTTGTCTCATTCATTGAAGAGCCAGTAGACGGCACTCTCCCTCTGGTCGAAGAGAACCCATGCGGGGCAGTGAGAGGACATTTCCTTGTAGGGTGCTTCTTCAAGATGGGACATTAACAAGGTTCTCCTCCATCTGTCAACTGAAAGTCCATGGCACTTATCGTAAGAGGTGATTAACCCGTGTCTGGCTAAATCCAATCTTAAATTCCCATTGCTCATACCATCATTGGCTACCTAATCAATCCCCGCTTCAATTGCTCATTTTCCCCCTCCTCTCTCCTGTACTTTCCCCATCGTTGCTGTAAAGAGAGAATCTTTCATCACACTTACCTGGTAACCTTTAACAAATCTCCGGTAATAGAGTAGTGTACACATTTGTTGTTGTTGAAAAAATGGATTGCTCAGTGAGTGCATGTTTGTGATACGAACTACTTGTTCTGATGACTACTACATTGATCATTTTGTGGCTGTTTCAGAACGGGGAAGAGATAAGATGTCCCAAGGAATTAAAGAATTCTCCTGCACAGTCAAACGGGCCTTAAAGCTGAACGGTTCGTTTGCGTTCAAGAATCCCACTCCACTACCATCAATCCAGAGGTGCAGTTTATCAGGCTGAGGACATGAATCTGTCATATTGTATAATGAATAACTGTATATCATTCTATTTCACTATTTCTCTCTGTCTGTTGTCTCAATCGTTGCACATATGGCCTCCTACAGAAGATTCAGCTGTTACTTGAGACACCACACAAGCTGTTGTCAGATGATCATGGGAAACACAGGGGTTGACATTGAGATGGAGTTAATGGGGATGGTGAGAAAGCAGTATGGAAATCAGTGGTATCAAAAGTAAGAAACTAGACATGAACAGTATGTCAATCAAAATGTCTTTTTTCTAACAGATGCTATTAAAATGTTTTATGATATTTTCTCTTGTTTTGTTTTTTCAAATGTGTACAGCAACGATTCTCATCCAATATGTAAGTTGTTTGTTGAGGTTTATAAAACGGGTTACAGAGCTAACATCTCTTCAGTTGTTGATAAGACTTCATGAAACATTCAGTGTAGTGTTGAACTCGGTAACTGTTTTAAAATTCACCAATGTCCTGATGGTACATCCTGAGCAGTTTCTTTCCTGTCCTGCAGCTCAGTTCAGAAGGACGACTGTATTTTGATGTGTCTGGGTGGTTTATAAGTAACCACAGAATCATTATTAACTTACCATGCTTAAAGAGATTTAAATGTCATATTGTATTATTGTTACCCATCTACCAAATCACTGCCCTTCTTATAAGGGTTCTAAAAGATCCCTGAGTCTTGTGTAAAGTTGAATCTGTGCTTGAAATGCGTTACTTGAGTGAGGGACCTTCCAGATGTAGTATCTATGGGGACAGGTCACTTTGACATTACAGAGTGATTTCAGAAGATTGATGACAAAACATTACAATGAATCCTTTTTAATCCCACTATATAACACAACAGAGAAATCCAAGGGGTATGAACTCTTTTGCAAGGCTCTGTAGTTATTGTAGAATAGACAATCGTGTCAGCCAGGGTAGGCGTTCAATTCCACATAAACAGTCAATTCAGGATGTAAACTGAAATTCCAATTCAATACGGAAAAGGGCATCTATTTCAATGATTCACAATGAACAGATAGTAATTTTATTATTTTAATTGACTGACTTGAATATGAATTGACTACAACCCTGGAGTCAGCTCTATACAAGAAATGACTATCAAGAGAAAATCTATAACTGGAGGACTGTTAGATGTAGAAACATCTGCTGTTACCCTAAAGACATATTAATTTAATTGACCCCCTTTCAGCATTAATACTCT
>NW_019948580.1:6500-14846 GCF_002910315.2 Salvelinus sp. IW2-2015
ACTGCTATGCTCCCTTATATTCATTTGTATTACAAGTCTTGTCACGGAATACCACCGAAGGTGGCTCCCCTTCCTGTTCGGTGGGCGCTCGGCGTCATCGTCGCCGGTCTACTAGCTGCCACCGATCCCTTTTTCCTTTTGTTTGTGTTTGTCTAATTGTTTTCACCTGTTCCTTGTTGGGGTTTTGGGATGGGTGTTATTTAAGTTCGTTAGCCCGCTGGTGTTGTGCGGGCTTGTTGTTATTTTGACGTTAGTGGTGTTTGTGTACTTGGGTTTCGCTGTCCGGTATTTGGTAACTGTGGTTTTTGGGTTGTTGCACCTGTGTTTGGGCTTCACCCATCTTTGTAACTGGTTACTGTGCTAAAGGAAATTTAAAGCGTTTTTTCCCGTTTACCTTCTGCTCTCTGCGTCTGACTCCACACCCATCACTCTCCAGACGTTACAAGTCTATTTAATTAATTATAAATTCATTATTACATTGTCAATTTAAATAACTACTTTTGACTTTAGGATTCCTCAGAGGCTGTAAGACCTGGTGACCATGTTGAGGTAAGTCATAATGTTCAATTCTTACTTTTACATACCTGCAGGAGTCAGGCTCAGTCTCAAAAAGGCCCAGTTGTGTACTGCATCAACCATTCATACTGGGGATATAGACAGTCCTGTGTTCTGCTTTAGTAATATTAACACGGGCTCAAAGCCAGGTGTGTACCAAACCAACCATCATACTGGATATAGACAGTCCTGTGTTCTTGCTTTAGTAATTTAACACCGAGTTCTCAAAGCCAGTGTTGTACTGACCAACCATTCAGACGGGATTATAGACCAGTCCTGTGTTCTGCTTAGTAAATATTAAACACAGTCTACAAACCAGCGGTTACTGATCAACCATGTCATACTGGATATTTTAGACTGTCCTGTGTTTCTGCGTTAGTAATATAAAACACAGGTCTCAAAGCCAGGTGTGTTAGTGAAACCAACCATTCATACTGGGATATAGACAGTCCTGTGTTCTGACTTTAGTAATATAAACACCAAATCTCCAAAGCCAGGTGTGTAGGACCAAACCCATTCCATACTGGATATAGACCAGTCCTGTGTTCTGCTTTAGTAATATAAACACAGTCTTCAAAGCCAGGTGCTGTTACCGACCACCCATTCATACTGGGATATAACAGTCCTGTTTCTGCTGAGGCATGGCAGGGATTTTAAGCTGTTGTTCAAATTTTGCATTTAAGACAGTCTAATTATAAATCCACCAGCATTCCATGGGTAAACATTGATAAATACATTAGATTAGTTACTTTGTTAATGGGCCGTTTCCAGAAACAGATTAAGTCTAGTCCTGGACCCTTCAAAAGAACTTTCTATTGAAAATTCCATTGAGCAATGCTTTTTAGTCCGCACTAGACTCATCTGTGTCCAGAACAGACCCCATATGTATTATCTGACATGCTCTGTCCTTGGTTTCCAGGACTCCACACACGGCTTCAGATTGACCCTTTGACTTCCACTGTCCAGGAGTGACCAATGTTTTCAGGTAAAGATAAACTACTTTTAAACATTTCATTCCACTGTGCTAGTGTATTTTCCCCATTACCTTTGGGAATAGTCTTCTAATCCAACCTCTCCAATTTAACCATCTGACCTTCTCTACATATCTTGATGTTGCTCTCAGCACCGGACACCCAAAGGGGGAGTTATGAGGCCAGTGTCTGGGCCTCCGCTGGCTGTGGAGTAGATGTCATTTCTGAAAGTATCACTTCAGGAACTGGGAACTCCTACAGCTCAACTTCTGAAATGGACATGCAGTACACACAAGGTGGTTCCATTGCTGGACATCACTATGGGTAGGGAACTGGAGGAAGTTCATCTGCCGTCTTCAGTGTCTCAGAATGTACACTCATTAGCATACCATAATCTGACATTAGTGTTATATTAATTAATGTTTGAGGAAGCAGGAAACAACATTGTTCTGGTCCGTGTTTTGTAGATGTTGATTACTGCTAGATCCTAGTATGTTCTCTTCACTCTCTTACAGCGTGTTAGCCACGCGACCAAAACAGAGACGTTTAGCATCGTGTTACAACGCTCTTAGTTGTTGCGGAAATTGGCCCGCAATGCCGTTTACTTTGTGCACATATGTCATATCGCTGACTCTACCTTTAAGTTTGTTTTGACCAAATAGATTATGATTGTGTTCCTTGCATGGGACTCAAGTGTAATGATTGCTTTCATCGTATTTGGATTTTAAAACATTTAAATTAGTTTACTCACATTTCTCAGGTCCAGGCTTGATACAACACTCTCCACCATGTTCTCTGGTGTTCTCAGGTCCAGGCTTGATACAACACTCTCCACCATGGTCTCTGGTGTCCTCAGGTCCAGGCTTGATCCAACTCTCTCCACCATGGTCTCTGGTGTTCTCAGGTCCAGGCTTGATCCAACACTCTCCACCATGGTCTCTGGTGTTGGTAAAGCAGAAGGATAGACTGTGATTAAACTAAATACAACTTATAAAGGCTTTATATAGCATACATACAGTCTTCATAAGCAATACAATAAGAGTAAAAAGGGTGATTGGACAGCTCCCTATGTAGGGTACATTGCCTAAATGTGACATAACCCACTATGTCAACTTCCATAAAGTCAATACTGATGGTGACGTTACAGTTTTTTAATGTATTATTCAACCTTTATTTAACTAGGCAAGTCAATTAAGAACAAATTCTTATTTAAAATGATGGCCTACCCTCCTCTAACCCGGACGACGCTGGGCCAATTGTGCGCCGCCATGAGTAACATACCCCCCCAGAGATGTGAACATCACCAGGTATCATGAGTTACATACCCCCCTAGAGATGTGAAAGTCACCAGGATCATGAGTTACATACCCCCTAGAGAGTGAAGTCACCAGGATCATGATTACATTCCCCCTAGAATGAAATCACCAGGTATCATGAGTTACATAACCCCTAGAGATGTAAGTCACCAGTATCATGAGTTACATACCCCCCTAGAGATGAATCCCAGGTATCATGAGTTACATTCCCCCTAGAGATGTGAAGTCACCAGGTATCATGAGTTACATACCCCCTAGAGATGAAGTCACCAGGTATCATGAGTTACATTCCCCCTAGAATGTGATGTCACCAGATCATGAGTACATTCCCCCTAGAGATGTGAAGTCACCAGGTATCATGAGTTACATACCCCCCTAGAGATGTGAAGTCACCAGGTATCATGAGTTTACATAACCCCCTAGAGAGTGAAGTCACCAGGTATCATGAGTTACATAACCCCTAGAGATGTGAAGTCACCAGGTATCATGAGTTACATTCCCTCCTAGAGATGTGAAGTCACCAGTGTCATGAGTTACATAACCCCTAGAGATGTGAAGTCACCAGGTATCATGAGTTACATACCCCCCCCCCCAGAGATTGAATTACCAGGTTCATGAGTTACATTCCCCACAAAGAGATGTGAAGTCACCAGTATCATGAGTTACATCCCCCTAGAGATGTGAAGTCACCAGATCATGAGTTAAATAACCCCTAGAAGATGTGAAGTCACCAGGTATCATGAGTTACAGTCCCCCCCTAGAGATTAAGTCACCAGTATCATGATTACATTCCCCCCTAAGCACCAGGTATCATGAGTTACATTCCCCCCAAGAAATTGAGATTTACACGATATATATATATATATATATATAGAGGGAGAGAGAAGAGAGAGAGAGATATATGACAGCAGCGGAGAAGAAGGCTGACGTTTTACGTGGCCCCAAACAATTGTGTTTTGTTTGTTTTGGCGTTGTCTTAGCATTCACTGGCTTCATCAATAAGTGCATCGATGACTTTGTCGCCAGTGACCGTACATACATTCCCCAACCAGAAGCCATGGATTACAGGCAACATCCACTGAGCTAAAGGCTAGAGCTGCCGCTTTCAATGAGCGGGACTCTAAACCGGAAACTTATAAGAAATCCCGCTATGCCTTCCAACGAACCATCAAACAGGCAAAGCATCAATACAGGACTAAGATCGAATCGTATACTACACCGGCTCTGACGCTCGTCGGATGTGGCAGGCTCGCACAACCATTACAGACTACAAAGGGAAGCACAGCGAGACTGCCTAGTGACACGAGCCTACCAGACGAGCAAAACTACAGTGCCTTGCAAAAGTATTCACCCCCTTGGCCTTTTTCCTATTTTGTTGCACTACAACCTGTAATTTAAATGGATTTTTATTTGGATTTCATGTAATGGACATACACAAAATAGTCCAAATTGGTGAAGGGAAATGACAAAAAAATACTTGTTATAAAAACGGAAAAAGTGGTGCGTGCATATGTATTCACCCCCTTTGCTATGAAGCCCCTAACCAATTACCTTCAAAATCACATCATTATTTAAATAAAGTCCACCTGTGTGCAATCTAAGTGTCACATGATCTGTCACATGATCTCAGTAATATATACACCTGTTCTGAAAGGCCCCAGAGTCTGCAACACCACTAACAAGGGCACCAACAAGCAAGCGGCACCGTGAAGACCTCCAAACAGGTCAGGACAAAGTTGTGGAGATACAGATCAGGGTTGGGTTATAAAAAAAGATCAGAAACTTTGAACATCCCACGGAGCACCATTAAATCCATTATTAAACAAATGGAAAGAATATGGCACCCCAACAAACCTGCAAGAGAGGGCCGCCCACCAAAACTCACAGACCAGGCAAAGAGGGCATTAATCAGAGAGGCAACAAAGAGACCAAAGATAACACCTGAAGGAGCTGCAAAGCTCCACAGTGGAGATTGGAGTATCTGTCCATAGGACCACTTTATGCCTACACTCCACAGAGCTGGCTTTACAGAAGAATGGCCAGAAAAAAGCATTGCTTAAAGAAAATAAATAAGCAAACACGTTTGGTGTTCGCAAAAAGCATGTGGGAGACTCCCCAACATATGGAAGAAGTACTCGGTCAGATGAGACTAAAATGTAGCTTTTTGCCATCAAGGAAAACGCTATGTCTGCACAAAACCCAACACCCCTCATCATCCCGAGAACCCCATCCCACAGTGAAGCATGGTGGCAGCATCATGCTGTGGGGATGTTTCCATCGCAGGGACTGGAAACTGGTCAGAATTAAGGAATGTAGGATGTCGCTAAATACAGGGAAATTATTGAGGGAAACCTGTTCAGTCTTCCAGAGATTTGAGACTGGACAGAGGCTCACCTTCCAGCAGGACAACGACCCAAGCATAATGCTAAAGCAACACTCGAGTGGTTTAAGGGGAAACATTTAAATGTCTTGGAATGGCCTAGTCAAAGCCCAGACCTCAATCCAATTAGAATCTGTGGTACGACTTAAAGATTGCTGTACACCAGCAGGAACTCATCCAACTTGAAGGAGCTGGAGCAGTTTTGCCTTGAAGAACTGGCAAAAATCCCAGTGGCTACATGTGCCAAGCTTATAGAGACATATCCCAAGAGACTTGCAGTTAATGCTGCAGAAGGTGGCCCTACAAAGTATTGACTTTTGAGGGTGAATAGTTATGCACACCCAAGTTCTGTTTTTTTGTCTTATTTCTTCTTTCAAAAATAAAAATATTTTTCATTTCAAAGTGGTAGGCATGTGTGTAAATAGAATATCCATTTTAATCCAGGTTGTAAGCAACAAAATAGGAAAAAATACCAAGGGGGTGAATACTTTTGCAAGGCACTTACTTCTATGCTCGCTTCGAGTCAAAAACACTGAAACATGCATGCAGCGCACCATCTGTTCTGAAGACTGTGATCACGCTCTCTGATGTAAGACCTTTAAAAGGTCAACATTCACAAGGCCGCAGGGCCAGACGGATTACCAGGACGTGTACTGCGAGCATGCGCTGACCAACTGGAAAGCGTCTTCACTGACATTTTCAACCTCTCCCTGTCCGAGTCTGTAATACCAACATGTTTTAAGCAGACCACCATAGTGCCTGTGCCTACGAACACTAAGGTAATGTGCCTAAATGACTACCGACACGTAGCACTCAGGTCTGTTGCCATGAAGTGCTTTGGCCACCCCTCATAGCCTGGTTCCTCTCTACGTTTCTTCCTAGGTTTTGGCCTTTCTAGGGAGTTTTCCTAGCCACCGTGCTTCTACACCTGCATTGCTTTCTGTTTGGGGTTTTAGGCTGGGTTTCTGTACAGCACTTTGAGATATCAGCTGATGTACGAAGGGTATATAAATACATTTGATTTGATTTGAAAGGCTGGTCATGGCTCACATCAACACCATTATTCCAGAAACCCTAGACCCACTCCAATTTGCATACCGCCCCAACAGATCATGCAATCTCTATTGCAATCCACACTGCCCTTCCCACCTGGACAAAAAAGGAACACACCATAGTGCCCTCAAAGCTAATCAATAAGCTAAAGACTAAACGCCTGGGACTAAACGCCTCCCTCTGCAACTGGATCCTGGACTTCCTGATGGGCCGCCCCCAGGTGGTAAGGGTAGGTAACAACACATCTGCCACGCTGATCCTCAACACGGGGCCCCTCAGGGGTGGTTGCTCAGTCCCCTCCTTTACTCCCTGTTCACTCATGACTGCACGGCCAGGCATGACTCCAACACCATCATTAAGTTTACAAATGACACAGCAGTGGTAGGCCTGATCACCGACGAGACAGTCTTTAGGACGAGGTCAGAGACCTGGCCGTTGGTGCAACAACCTCTACTTCAACGTGATCAAGACAAAAGAATGATTGTGGACTACAGAATAAGAGGACCGAGAACGCCCCCATTCTCATCGACAGGCATGCAGTGGAGCAGGATGAGAGCTTCAAGTTCCTCTGTGTCGACATCACCAATCAACTAACATGGTCCAAGCACACCAAGACATTCGTGAAGAGGGCACAACAAAACCTATTCCCCCTCAGGAGACTGAAAACATTTGGCATGGGTCCTCAGATCCTCRAAAGGTTATACAGCTGCACCATCGAGAGCATCCTGATTGGTATGGCAACTGCTCAGCCTCCGACCGCAAGGCACTACAGAGGGTAGTGCGAACGGCCCAGTACATCACTGGGGCCAAGCTTCCTGCCATCCAAGACCTCTATACCAGGCGGTGTCAGAGGAAGGACCTAAAAGTTGTTAAAGACCCCAGCCACCCCAGTCACTGTTCTCTCTGCTACCGCACGGCAAGCGGTACCGGCGCGCCAAGTCTAGGTCCAAGAGGCTTCTAAACAGCTTCTACCCTCAAGCCATAAGACGCCTGAACATCTAATCAAATGGCTACCCAGACTATTTGCACCCCCCCCTTACACCGCTGCTACTCTCTGTTGTTATCATCTATGCATAGTCACTTTAATAACTCAACCTACATGTACATATTACCTCAACTAACCGGTTCCCCCGCACATTGACTATTGGATTGAGGTCACTATTGTTATTTTATTGCTGCTCTTTAATTACTCGTTACTCTTATCTTATTCTTATCCATATTTTCTTCCCAGCTGCACTGTTGGTTAAGGGCTCGTAAGTAAGCATTTCASTGTAGGGTTGTATTCAGCACATGTGACTAACAAAATTTGATTTGGAAATGAGTGATTGAGACTGGCCTTTACAATGAGGATGTCCTATTTAATAGGTTCTGATGCCCTCTAGTGGTTAGAGTGAGACTGACATTACAGAGAGGCTGTTCTGTTTAACATTTAATTTGATGCCCTCTAGTGGTTAGAGAGAGAATTACATTACAGAGAGGCTGTTCTATTTAACTGGTTCTGATGCCCTCTAGTGGTTAGAGAGAGAATGACATTACAGAGAGGCTGCTCTATTTAACAGGCTCTGATGCCCTCTAGTGGTTAGAGAGAGAATGACATTACAGAGAGGCTGTCCTATTTAACAGAGGAGAGATTACTGGACATCTGTACATCCAACAGAACACATTAAAACACACCACTACTACTAATCTAACTGTCTGTAGGTCCAACAGAACACATTAAAACACACCACTACTACTAATCTAACTGTCTGTAGGTCCAACAGAACACATTAAAACACCACCACTACTACTAATCTAACTGTCTGTAGGTCCAACAGAACACATTAAAACACACCACTACTACTAATCTAACTGTCTGTAGATCCAACAGAACACATTAAAACACACCACTACTACTAATCTAACTGTCTGTAAGTCCAACAGAACACATTAAAACACACCACTACTACTAATCTAACTGTCTATAAGTCCAACAGAACACATTAAAATACACCACTACTACTAATCTAATTATAGAAATGATTCCAGAGGGAAATAAATGATAAACAAATGATCAAACATATCTATGACT
>NW_019948581.1:0-3637 GCF_002910315.2 Salvelinus sp. IW2-2015
CCTGTGTTTTGTTTCAATAAATACCAGCCGCATGAGAAAAATGTGACCATTCGCACAATCATCCTAAAATCTCATAAGAAATTTGTACGTTATACTATGCTATTATTGGGGCAGCAGGTAGCCTAGTGGTTAGTGCGATGGACTAGTAACCGGAAGGTTGCAAGATCGAATCCCAAGCTGACAAGGTAAAAATCTGTCGCTCTGCCCCTGAACAAGGCAGTTAACCCACTGTTCCTAGGCCGTCATTGAACATAAGAATGTGTTCTTAACTGACTTGCCTAGTTAAATAAAGGTAAAATAAAAAATTATATTAGGTTCTGTAATATAGAATACTATCATTATGTGATCTTGTAGACATTGATTCAGCTTTGATCGAACTTTATTAAACAAGCATCATTTGCCAGAGTAGCCTGTTCGAGCTGAACGAATAGAGCAGAGACTGTGCAAAGTAGAGAATCCAGCACATGCGCAGACGCTTCGGACCTTTAGCTTTTGTGAAGAGGGGTGCAGAGAAGACGGGACTGCAGCCACTCCATTAAAATAAATCTGCAACATCGTCGTCCTTCCCTGACTTTTCCTAAGTATTTGTATTTTACAATGCTCTTTAAGAGCATTGTAAAACAAAATCGAATCGTTTTTTAGATGTTTGTTTGTTGTAACACCTAATTGCCAAGACAAACAGCATTGGTACCAACACGCTGATGTGTCTTTCCTCACTTCATGATTGAATTATCTGAATAACGATCATGCCGATTAAGGGGGTGACTGAATTTACAATGTACAAAGAGTAGTTTACAATGGCAAGAAAACCAAAGTGAATGGATGCGCAGACTGTATTGGAGATGACTGACTGTAATGAATAACATCTCACAAGTTATTCATATGGAAAAACATTATATTTTAAATATGTTCTATTTTATTGTATTACATTGTATTGTTATAAAATACTATAACAGCAGAAATCAATTGACATGGCAGGAATCAACCATTCAACACGAGAGAAAGATGCTGTTAGATTCCACTGGAACAGCGGCAAAATATGTGCATGCCGGGGACGTTAAGAAAATGTGGTGCCGGACATTGGAATTTGATGGATTTATTTAAGGAACATTTGAGAATGATTGGGGTGGTCGAAGTGATTACGGCGTCAAACAGTGTTCAGAACAAATTAAATAATTTAGATTATGGTAATCTATCTTAACAGAAATACAATGGGAGGATGAACGTGTGGTCTTACAGACACTTTGGAGCTGTTAGATATGTACATTTACTTTCTCGCAAAAGAAGTAATGAACAAAATCTATGCCATAGGCGGGGTTAGTTTATAGTTGGGAAGCAAATGTTCACATAATTGCAATTTACTATATAAATTAAATGCATATATTTGCCAGAGTATGTAGATAGGCTTATCTATTGTAATCGTGATTATCGCATAATCATATGTTTGAAAAAAGATTCGAATAATTGGCATGGTTGTAAATTTAGTGTAGGGCTGGGTTTTAGATTCATTTTTGTGTTGCGTTGTGGTTGCCTATGTCTTGAAACACCTTTTATGCATTTAATCACTTTCTAATGTATGGAAGACGCTTAGCAGATTTTTTAATAGGCAGATGCTATTGTGAAATGAAGCATAAAAAATTGTCATATAATAGGGAGTATTTCCGGGTTGGGAGCGTACGTGGTCATTGCATTCGCACGATGGTAGTATTATTTTCATATTTATTATAGTACACAGGTTTGATTTGTCTGATTTAGCATTCTTTTTAGCTAGTCATAGCCGTGTTTTGTATATAAGATAATTGTGTAGTTTGCGTAATTATCGTAATTCGTGTCTAATGTAGGTAAACTGTATCTGGCCAGCGCAGGAGCTTGCGTCCACGACTAGCAGCACTGTAGAATTTAACATTCAACGGAAAGACTTGATTAGTTAGTGGTTAGGCTAGTACATAGTGCTCTTTGCTGTGCTGGTTTCAAAGATAATTGTGTAGTTTAGAGTGTGTAGTTTCGTTAGGAGTGATTATCGTAATTACGAGGTAGCTGCGCAGCGATTTGTGTCCTCTTAGGTAGAAAAAACGGCAAGTCGACCGTCTAGATAGGCTGGTAGAGATATTACATTATCACGGAAGAGGACGACTTGGTTAGTGTAGTGTTTACGTAGCTCATAGTTGTCTTTGGTGTTCAAGATATTGGTGTAGTTTTGAGTAATTGTTGAGGTTAATATGCAGTTACGAGGTACTAGCAGCTACACTTTCAAACCTAAGTACACGAGCACTGCTAGTAGCTACTTAGCCATGTTCATGTTAGTCAATAAGATTTTTGAAAGTAATGTTTAACCCTTTCCTGGACTATCGAGACGTGTGTACATTGTCTTCCATTCCTTTGCTTGGTAGCTCTTCCTGTAGTCTGTCAACTATGTGGTATGTCTATCTCTTCCTCCTTCTGCAAGACACACAAGTTACCCAGGGGGTTGCTGGTGGTCCCAGGGCTAAGAACAACGTGGAGTTTCAGGTTCGCGCAGCTCTGGAATGCGATTTGGGCCAACATGGCAGAGTTCATCTCAGCTATGCTTCTCAGTCTCGAATTATTGCGCATGGACGGAAAATCATGGATTACAGGAGATAACATGCTACTCCTATGTCATTCTCTCGTCTGGCACGTGTTGTCGCACGCCCGAGAGTTACTGGTCAGCGGGTGGGCACTGGGATCGTCATATCTCCAAGTGGACATTCTCTCTTTTTTCTTTTTCCCGCCTCCTCCTTCCTCTTTCTCTTCTCTCTTCTTTGTTTTTCTTCGCGTCCCTGACCATCTGTCAGTGCTCTTTGAATTCCTGTGTCGCAGTTACCAGCTTTCAAAGCTTAACATCTTATTTTTATGCCCCAGGGTTTTCTTGGAGAGTTATTCAAGGTGAGCTTGAGCCTTGTAAGCTCTTTTGAGGATGGTTCATCTCAGTTCTGGGTGATTAACTCGCCCACGTTTACCTTTGACTTCCATCTCTCGTCTACGCATCTTCACCTTCCCCCTATGCACAAGGCAGGCAATACGCTTGAGTCCCATCTTTTATAGATTGCTGTTTCTTCGACTAATCTCATTGAGATCCTCCAAGTCTCGACCCACCACTGGTTTACTTGCTACCCTTTTCCTCTGTGGCTCATCTAACACTTCTCACTGGGCCCTATCGGACTGGTATGGCCGTCCCACTTCCGTCTTCTCCCCGTACTCCTCTTCTTCCATCTATCTCTTCTTCTCTGCTAAATTTCGTCCAATTTATCTCTCTGTTCTGACTCCTACCCTCTCTCTCCCTTCTTGCATTTCTTTGATCTCTTCTATGTTCTATCTCAGGCCGGGCTGGGTCCTCCCTCTTGTCGGGGCGAGCTCATTGCGAAGCCTCAAGAAAGGGGCTCTTGGGAGAGAGCGGAAATGGAGGTTAAACTCGCCTCCTGCGGATGGATTCCCTTAGCCCTCCTCTTCTCTACTTCTCTCTTTGTCTCTGCTTAAAGCATTTCTGTATTGCTATATTCAGCTGCTGCTCTAACCTTCTGAGGAGCTTTTGCCATCTTCTTCCTCCTGATATCCTCCTCCTCCCCGCTCTCCTCTGTGTGGATGACTTGTAACCATCTTTTGAAAGAAGGTGAGACAT
>NW_019948581.1:5518-16923 GCF_002910315.2 Salvelinus sp. IW2-2015
AACACAGTTACATAGAGGAGTTACAACACAGTTACATTTTAAAGGAAGAAGAATATAATTAAACTTAGCTGAATAAAATAGAAAGGAGATTTTCATGTTATGGAGATATGGGTAGGTATGGGTAGGTAGGTAGGTAGGTATGGGTAGGTAGGTAGGTATGGGTAGGTAGGTATGGGTAGGAGATAGTGTGCATATGAAGTGACTATGTTGAGTGTAAAAGTGATCATTTCAAAACCGACAATGTGAGTAAGACCTTTAAACAGGTCAACATTCACAAGGCCGCAGGACCACCAGGATGTGTACTCAGAGCATGCGCTGACCAACTGGCAAGTGTCTTCACTGACATTATCAACCTCTCCCTGAACAAGTCTGTAATACCAAACATGTTTCAAGCAGACCACCATAGTGCCTGTGCCCAAGAACACTAAGGTAACCTGCCTGAATGACTACCGACCCGTAGCACTCACATCTGTAGCCATGAAGTGGTTTGAAAGGCTGGTCATGGCTCACATCAACACCATTATCCAAGAAACCCTAGACCCACTCCAATTTGCATACCGCACCAACAGATCCACAGATGATGCATTCTCTATTGCACTCCACACTGCCCTTTCCCACCTGGACAAAAGGAACACCTTTGTGAGAATGCTATTCATTGACTACAGCTCAGCGTTCAACACCATAGTGCCCTCAAAGCTCATCAATAAGCTAAAGACCCTGGGATTAAACACCTCCCTCTGCAACTGGATCCTGGACTTCCTGACGGGCCGCCCCCAGGTGGTAAGGGTAGGCAACAACACATCCCCCACGCTGATCCTCAACACGAGGGCCCCTCAGGGGTGCGTGCTCAGTCCCCTCCTGTACTCCCTGTTCACTCATGACTGCACGGCCAGGCATGACTCCAACAACATCATTAAGTTTGCCAATGACACAACAGTGGTAGGCCTGATCACCGACAACGACAAGACAGCCTATAGGGAGGAGGTCAGAGACAGGACAACCACCTCTCCCTCAACGTGATCAAGACAAAGGAGATGATTGTCGACTACAGGAAACGGAGGACCGAGCACGCCCCCATTCTCATCTATGGGGCTGTAGTGGAGCAGGTTGAGAGCTTCAAGTTTCTTGGTGTCCACATCACCAACAACTAACATGGTCCAAGCACACCAAGACAGTCGTGAAGAGGGCATGACAAAACCTATTCCCCCTCAGGAGACTGAAAAGATTTGGCATGGGTCCTCATATCCTCAAAAGGTTCTACAGCTGCACCATCGAGAGTATCCTGACTGGTTGCATCACCGCCTGGTACGGCGACTGCTCGGCCTCCGACCACAAGGCACTACAGAGGGTAGTGCGAATGGCCCAGTACATCACTGGGGCCAAACTTCCTGCCATCCAGGACCTCTATACCAGGCGGTGTCACAGGAAGGCCCTAAAAATTGTCAAAGACTCCAGTCACCCTAGTCATAGACTTTTCTCTCTGCTACCGCACAGCAAGCGGTACCGGAGTGCCAAGTCTAGGTCCAAGAGGCTTCTAAACAGCTTCTACCCCCAAGCCATAAGACTCCTGAACACCTAATCAAATGGCTACCCAGACTATTTGCATTGCCCCCCACCCTCTCCCCCTATTTTACACCGCTGCTACTCTCTGTTGTTATCGTCATTGCATAGTCTCTTTAATAACTCTACCTACATGTACATATTACCTCGACTAACCGGTGCTCCCGCACATTGACTCTGTACCGGTTCCCCCCTGTATATAGTCTCGCTATTGTTATTTTACTGCTGCTCTTTAATTACTTGTTACTTCTATTTCTTATTCCATATATTTCTTTTAACTGCATTGTTGGTTAGGGGCTCATAAGTAAACATTTCACTGTAAGGTCTACTACACCTGTTGCATTCAGCATTTCACTGTAAGGTCTACTACACCTGTTGCATTCAGCATTTCAGCAGTCCTGACTCTCTGAGGTCATTAAAGATCCCATGGCACTTATCGTAAGAGTAGGGGTGTTAACCCCGGTGTCCTGGCTAAATTCCCAATCTGGCCCTCAACCATCACTCTCACCCTAATAATCCCCATAAACAATCGCTCATTCATCCCCCTCCTCTCCCCTGTATACTATTTCCCAGGTCGCTTGCTCAAATGAGAACGTTCTTCTCAGTCAACCCTACCTTGGTAAAATAACGGGTTTAAATAAAAAAAACATTTCATGTAAGGGTCTACTACACTCGTGTATCAGCATTCACTTTAAGCGTTCTACCTACACCTGTTTGTATTCAGCATTTCACTGTAAGTCTTACAACCTTGTTGTAGCAGGCCGATTCCACTGTAAGGTCTACTACCACCTTTAGTATTCAGCATTCACGTAAGGTCTAGCCTACACCTGTGTGTATTCCAGCATTTCACTGTAAGTTGGTCTACCACCTTTTATCAGCATTCCACTGTAAGTCTACACCTTTGTATCGGGCCGCCATGTACTAATACAATTTGATTTGACTTGATGTACTTACAAAATCAAAGCCGCTTCTGAAATGACTATAGCACATTGACATTGAGAAAGTCGCAAAGAGAAACTTGCCTTCAGGGTCTGTGCAGTTGTTCTCTCATCAACTGATCATATGTCACCCATTCAGTACTATTCTCATGTAAATTTCGTCTTCCGATTATCGACTGTCCATTATTAAATGGACAGGTGAGGAATACATGGCCCATTATTAAATGGACAGGTGAGGAATACATGGCCCATTATTAAATGGACAGGTGAGGAATACATGGCCCATTATTAAATGGACAGAGGGGAATACATGTCATCTGTATGCACTAGAATTGCGAATGGAGGCTGCGCGTTTTCCCGCCGAACCGCCTTTGTAGGCTACTTCGGTTTTATAGCTGTCACGTCAGTTGTTGGAATGAGACCAAGGCGCAGCGTGGTAATCTTTCTTTATTTTGATGAACACCAAAAACACAACAAAAGATAAACTAATGTAACGTTCTGCAGGCTACACAGTAACTGTACAAAAACAAGATCCCACAAACTAGGGTGGAAAACAGGCTGCCTAAGTATGATCCCCAATCAGAGACAACGATAGACAGCTGCCTCTGATTGGGGAACCACACCCGGCCAACAAAGAAATAGAACACATAGATTTTCCCACCCAAGTCACACCCCGACCTAACCAAATAGAGAATAAAAAATGCTCTCTAAAGTCAGGGCGTGACATTAGCGGAGCTGTGTTTAATATGAGAAGCTGAGAAATACATATGAATACACTTATTTCACTCCATGCATCAACCACTGTTTGAGGAACATGCTCTCACTGTCCTGCCCGACAGGTGATATTCCGCCCGAACTCTGTATGCCATGGGCTCTCCAACCTTGTTCCTGCAGCTACCCAGTGCTTAATTCAGGAAACCAAGTGAAATCTGTTCCCTGAACATCGATAGTAACATGTTTTCGCAACAAAACATATTTCACTAAACTGTTGACAGCCCGTCTGCGCGATCGAGAAAGGAATGAAGGATAGAGGAGGAGGAGGAGGAGGAGGAGGAGGAGGAAACACATTGTGGTGAGATATTCTGTATAGCCAGAAAGCAAGAACTTGCTTCATTTTCTCCCGTTTTGCCTGACAAAAACAGAGTAAACCTACATTTATGTGATTCATGTAAAATACAGTTTATACGTCTCTACGGAAGCATTTTGCCGAGAACAATAATAGTGATTTGGTCCCACCTCTAGAACAGTATGTTCTTCTGGCCCAACTAAACATCACTGCATAATTAGTTAACTCAATACTCGCCCTCTTCATATAACCATATATCTTACTAAATCCCTTTTTACACAGAATATTTGTGTCCTTCATAGCACTGTAAATGAGCATTACTTCAAATCAAAATCAAATCAAATTGCATTAGTCACATATGCCGAATACAACAGATGTAGACCTTACAGTGAAATGCTTACTTACAGGCCCAAAACAACAATGCAGTTTCAAAAATAACAGACAAGAATAAGAAATAAAAGTAACAAGTAATTAAAGAGCAGTAGTAAAATAACAATAACAAAATACTTTGAGGTATTTTAGTGACACCTGTTTGTGAAGGTTCAGTTTTCTAACTGTGCGTTATTATGCTCTGACAACAGTTGGCCCCGATGAGCCGTGTCTGCTAAATTATATTGTTTCTTGTTCATGTCCAAATAAGACCTGGATTCAATCGGATCGCACTTTGTCGGCAATGCGCCGTTTGAAAGAAATGTTCCTGTGTTCGCAGGAGACCGAATTCACGGTAAATGCTGCACATTCCGACTCAATGAGAGATTACTTTTACATGGCGCAAAGCGCGATCCGATTAAAAATTTGCTTTAGTCTACAGGGGCTTGTTAGCTTGGTCTGTCTAACTCTATGCTTGGTCCAATAGTGATAAAAAGATGACTCTAGATGAGTTCTCTATCTAGCTCTATGCTTGGTCCCATAGAGATAAAAAGAGGGATATAGATTAGTTCTCTATCTAGCTCTATGCTTGGTCCAATAGTGATAGAAAGAGGACTCCATCTCTATGGGACCAAGCATAGAGCTAGATAGAGAACTCATCTATATCCCTCTTTTTATCTAGCTCTATGCTTGGTCCAATAGAGATAGAAAGAGTGATCTAGATGAGTTCTCTATCTAGCTCTATGCTTGGTCCCATAGAGATNTCTCTATCTAGCTCTATGCTTGGTCCCATAGAGATGGAGTCCTCTTTCTATCACTATTGGACCAAGCATAGAGCTAGATAGAGAACTCATCTATATCACTCTTTCTATCTCTATTGGACCAAGCATAGAGCTAGATAGAAAGAGGGATCTAGATGAGTTCTCTATCTAGCTCTATGCTTGGTCCCTATGTGGCAGACCAGAAGACTGCGGTTATTATGTCCCAGACTCACCTGTGTAGGATCCTCCTTGACAAAGTCCTCCGCTATCAGAGGCAGGTTGGCTAACGCTCCTCACCAGCTCAAAACACACACGGCTGAGAAGAATACAACCCGGGAGAATGTAAGTTCACATTGTAGAAAACTAGAAACCAATATATTCTAATACAAAGCAGGTATATCATTGGCTTTTATGAATGGGGATTATGGAAGTACCAATCACACACACTTTAGAGACACTCACCCCAGTGAGGCTGTAGCCAGTGAAGATCCATTTCTGTCCCTCTACTATGACACACACTGACCAGATACACCTTGTCTACAGACACACTGACCTGATACACCTTGTCTACAGACACATTGACCTGATACACCTTGTCTACAGACACACTGACCTGATACACCTTGTCAACAGACACACTGACCTGATACACCTTGTCTACAGACACATTGACCTGATACACCTTGTCTACAGACACAGTGACCTGATACACCTTGTCAACAGACACACTGACCTGATACACCTTGTCAACAGACACATTGGCTCCGATAGGTACAGACACAGTGGCTCTAGTAGGTACAGACACAATGTCTGGTAGGTACAGCCAGTGTCTCTGGTAGGTACAGACACAGTGTCTCTGGTAGGTACATACAAAGTGTCTCTGGTAGGTACAGACACAATGTCTCTGGTAGGTACAGACACAGTGTCTCTGGTAGGTACAGACACAGTGTCTCTGGTAGGTACAGACAGTGTCTCTGGTAGGTACAGACACAGTCTTTTCTCTCCTTTCTTCTGTTCTCTTCTCTTTGAAGTGTTCTTTTTTCTTTTTCTTCTTTCCTCCCTTTTTTTTTTCCTTTTTTCTTTCTCTTCTACTTTACTTTAAAAAAATAAAATATTATTTTATATTTTCTTCTTTTTCTTCTCCTTTTTTGTCTCTCCACCCTCTCCTTTTTCTTTCCTTTTTATTCTTTTCCTTTCTTTCCCTTCTTTCTTGAAAACTGCTTGTTGGTTCAGGGCTTGCTAAGTAAGGCATTTCACTGTAGGTTGTATTCGAACATGTGACAAACTAAAAAGTATTTGACCACATTTACTCCACACACAGGACACGTATACGGCTCTCACCTCCATTTGGCAATCTGAGCCACAACTATCCTCCCTGATTTCCTGCCTGCATCTCAAGCAAAAACTGCAACAGGAAGTACCACGCCGATTCGCTCAATACGGAAGTTGTCCGATGAAGCAGAGACTAAAGCTACAGGGACTGTTTCGCTAGCACAGGACTGGAATATGTTCTGGAATTCATCCGATGGATTGAGGAGTTTACCACTTAGTCACCGGCTTCATTAATAAGTGCATCGCGACGTCGTCCCCACGTGACAGTACGTGATATCCCAACCAGAAGCGATTGGATTACAGCAAACATCCGCACTGATCTAAAGGCTAGAGCTGCCGCTTCAAGGGAGCGGGACACAAATTTGGACGCTTAAAATAAGAATCCCGCTAGTGCTCCGACGAACCCATCAAACAATGCAAAGCGTCAATAACCTGACTAAGATCTAATCCTACTACAACCTCTTTGATGCTTGTCAGCATGTGCAGGGCTTGCAAATATCACGGATTACAAGGGAACCCAGCCGAGAGCTGACCAGGACGCAAAACTACAGACGAGCAAATGTCGTCTATGCTCGCTTCGAGGCAAGCAACACTGAAACCAATGCGTGAAGAGCACCAAGCTGTTCCAGACGACTGTGTAATTATGCTCTCTGAAAGCCGATGTGAGTTAAGAACTTAACAAGTTAACGGTTCAAAGAGGCTGGCAGGGACAGACGGATTACCAGGACGTGTACTCCAGAGCATCGCTCTTGACCAACTGGCAAGTATCTCACTGAACAATTTTCACCTCTCCTTTGAACCAGTCGTAATACCTACATGTTTCACAGCAGACCACCATATCCCTGTGCCCAAGAACGCCAAGGTAACCTGTCTAAAGACTAACTGTCGCATAGCACTCACAATCTGTAGCCAAGAAATGTTTTGAAAGGCCTGGTCATGCTCACATTAACCATCATCCCAGAAACCCTAGACCCACTCCAATTCTCATACTGCCAAACAGATTACAGATAAACGCAATCTTATTGCACTCCACACTAACCTTTCCTTTCTGGACAAAAGAACACCTACGGTAAGCCCTGTACCCTTAACTCCTACCCTGTACCCTAACTCCTACCCGTACCTAACCCTAGCCATGTATCCTAACCCCTACCCTGTACCTAACTCCTACCCTGTACCCTAATTCCTACCCTTGTACCCTAACTCCTACCCTGTACCCCAACTCCGTACCCTGTACCCTAACTCCTACCTGTACCCTAACTCCTACCCTGTACCCTAACTCCTAGCCCTGTACCCTAATCCTACCCGCTGTACCTCTACTACCCACCCTAGTACATCCTACCTGTACTAACTTCCTACCCTGTAACCCTAACCCTAGCCCTGTACCTAACTCCTACCCTGTACCCTGAAACTCCAACCCTGTACCTAACTCCTACCCTGTACCCTAAACTTGCCTCCCTATACCCTAAACTCCTATCCCTGTACCCTAACTCGTACCCTGTACCAAACTGCCTGCCCTGTACCCTAACTCCTACCCTGTACCCTAAACTCCTACCCTGTACCCTAACTCCTAACCCTGTACCCTAACCCTACCCTGTCCTAGATAGCTGACCTAACTCTAGCCCTGTACCCTAACTCCAACCTGTCCTACCAACCCGTATACATCCTACGCCTAACCCTAACTCCTAGCCCTGTACCTACCCTACCCTGTACCCTAACTCCTACTGTACCCTAACTCCTACCCTGTACCCTAATGCCTGCCCTGTACTAACTCCTACCCTGTACCCTAACTTCTACCCTGTACCCTAACTCTACCCTGTACCCTAACCCACCTCTAATACCCTAACTTCCTAGCCCTGTAACCCTAACTCCTACCCTGTACCCCTAACTCTACCCGTACCTAAGCTCCTACCCTGTCCTATCCCTGTAACAACTCCTACCCTGTACCCTAACTCCTACCCTGTACCCTACTCCTACCCTGTACCCTATGACTCCTACCCTGTACCCTAAACTCTACCCTGTACCCTAACTCCTAGCCCTTACCTAACTCCTCCCCTGTACCCTAACTCCTACCCTGTACCCTAACTTCCTACCCTGTACCTAACTCTACCCTGTACCTAACTCCTACCCATGTACCCTAACTCCTACCAACCTACTTACCTAGCCTAACTCCTAGCCCTGCTTACCCTATCTAGCCCTGACCCTAACTCCCTTACCCTGAATACCTAACCTTACCCTAGACCCCTACCCTGTACGTAACTCTACCCTGTACCCTAAACTTCCTACCCTGTACCCTAACTCCTACGCTGGTACCCTAACTCCTACCCTGCTACCCATACTCCTACCCTGTACCTAACTCCTACCCTGTACCGCTAACTCCTAGCCCTGTTACCCTTACTCCTAGCCCGTACCCTAACTCCTACCCTGTACCTAACTCCTACCCTGTACCCTAACTCCTACCCTGTCCCAACTCCTACCCCTGTTACCCCGTAACTCCTACCCTGTACCCTAACTCCTAGCCCTATACTCTAATTCCTAGCCCTGTACCCTAGCCTACCCTGTATCCTACACCCTACCCTGTAACCTAGCCCCTACACCAGGGATGGGCAACTCCCATCCTCGGGGCCTGAATCTGGTGTCACACTTTTGGCCCCAGCTCCAGCTAACCACCAATAAATCAAAACTAATCATGATATTCAGTTTAGAATTCACTAGGTTTAATCAGCTGTGTGTTTGCTAGGGATGAAGGGGGACAAATGTGACATCACTCAAGTCCCCAGAGGCTTGAAAGATCGACAACCTTTTAGTATTAAGAGGGAAACTTTTCTTATAAGTAGCTGATTAGAATGTGACACTTAATTCAAGTGGCCACACAAACATACCACTAGCCTTACTGTTAACTACATGTAAATAATATGTCAAAACATTGTAGCATGCGTTTTGTGAGAGCTTTTTACATTGGCCATATCGGGGTGTTCTGTACCTACAGGAGAACTGTGTCTGTACCTACCAGAGACACTGTGTCATGACCTTACCAGAGACACTGTGTCTGAACCTACCAGAGGACACTGTTCCTGTACCTACCAGAGACACTGTTGTCTGAACCTACCAGAGACACTGCTCTGTATACCCAGAGACACTGTGTCTGTACCTACCAGAGACACTGTGTCTGAACCTACCCGAGGACATACTGTGTTCTGAACCTACCAGGAACACTGTCTGTACCTACCAGAGACACTGTGTCTGAACACTACCAGAGACACGGTGTCTGGTACCTACGCAGAGACCTGTGTCTGAACCTACCAAGAGACCTGTGTCTTACCTACCAGAGACCACTGTGTTCGGAACCTACCAGAGCCACTGGCTGTACCTACCAGAGACACTGTGTCTGTAGCTACCATAGGACACTGTGTCTGAACCTACCAGAGAACTGTGGTCTGAACCTACCATGAGACACTGTGTCTGAACCTACCAAGACACTGTGTCCTGACCTACCAGAGAACCACTGTGTTCGGTACCTACCAGAACCACTGTGTCTGTTACCTACAATGACACTGTCTGTACCTAGCAGAGACAACTGTGTCTGTACCTACCAGAGACGATCTTACCTACTAGAGACAATGTGTCTGTAACTACGAACAATGGTGCACAGAAAACATGTGTCTGTACCTACCAGAGACACATGTGCCTGACACTCCACCACTGTCGACAAGGACACTGTCCTGTACCTACCAGAGAACACTGGTGTCTGTACCTAACCAGAGCCATGTGTCTGTACCTAGCCAAGAGACACTGTGTCTGTAACTACAGAGACGACTGTGTCTGTACCTTCCAGAGACACTGTCTTGTACCTGCCACAGACACTTCTGTACTACAAGAACACTGTGTCTGTAACCTACCAGAGACACGTGTCTGTACCTACAAGAGAACACTGTCTTACCTACAAGAGACACTGTCTGTACCTACCAACAGACACTGTTGACCACAAGAGACACTGTTGTCTGTACTACCAGAGACACTTTGTCTGTACTACAAGAGACACTGTCTGTACTACCAGAGACACTGTCTGTAACCTACCACAGACACTGTCTGTACCTACAAGAGACACGGTGTCTGTACCTACCAGAGACACTGTGTCTGTACCTACAAGAGACACTGTCTGTACCTACAAGAGACACTGTATACTGAAACCTACCAGAGACACTGTGTCTGAAACCGTACCAGAGACACTGTGTCTGTCCCTACAGAGACACTGTGTCTGAGACCTACCAGAGACACTGTGTCTGAAACCGTACCAAGAGACACGCGGTGTCCTGTACCTACAGAGCCACTGTTGTCTGTACCTACCAAGAGCACTGTGTCTGAACCTACCAGAGAACACTGTGTCTGAACCTACAGAGACACTGTGTCTTACCTACAGAGACACTTCTGTACCTACCAGAGAACACTTTGTCTGTACCTAGCAGAGACACTGTCCTGTACCTACCAGAGACACTGTGTCTGTTAACCTACCAGAAGACACTGTCCTTCACCTACCAGAGACACTTTGTCGTTACCTACGCAGAGACATGTCTGTATACAGAATTGTCTGTACCTACCAGAGATCACTTTGCTGTACCTACCAGAGACACTGTCTGTACCTACCAGAGACACTGTGTACCTACCCCGAGGGGTAAAATTACCTACCAGAGACACTGTCTGTACCTACCAGAGACATGTCTTACGTTCAAGGCTTGCTGTACCTTACCAGAGACACTGTCTTACCTACAGAGACACTGTTGTACCTAGCCCAGAGACACTTGTCTGATACCTACCAGGAAACACTGCGGCTACCGTGACCTGTATCCTTACCAAAGACACTGTGTCTGTACCTACCAGAGACACTGTGTCTGACCTACCAGAGACACTGTCTGTACCTACCAGAGACACTGTGTCTATACCTACCAGAGACACTGTCCTGTACTCCAGGACCTGTGTCTTGAACGCTAACCAGAGACACTGTGTCTGAACCTACTCAGAGAACACTGTGTCTGAACTACCAGAGACACTGGTCTGTACCGTCCAGAGACACTGTGTCTGAACCTTACAGAGACACGTGTTGTCTGTACCACCAGAGACACTGTGTCTGAAACCTACCAGAGACAACTGTGTCTGTACCTACCAGAGACACCTGTGTCTGAACCTTAACCAGAGACACTGTGTCTGAACCTACCAGAGACACTGTGTCTGTACCTACCGAGAAGACACTGTGTCTGAACCCTACCAGAGAACTGCGTACTCGAGGCTTGTAACCTACCAGCATGGCGTTATACAGGACCGTGTGTCCCTCAGAGAACTTCGACCTACCAGAGACACTGTGTCTGCTACCTAACCAGAGGATAC
>NW_019948581.1:16948-20348 GCF_002910315.2 Salvelinus sp. IW2-2015
ATACCAATTTAAGTTTTGTAGACTCTTGAGTAATTCCAATTACATATATTTGTATTTTATTAAAAGTGTATTTCTTTACATATAGCCTAAACAATAGCGTTTAACAACGCCAGTATGGGTGTAAACTTTCTAAAGAAATGTTGGTATGAATAAATCAATATTACAAATAAAAGTGTCAGATTATTCATATATTTTATTAAATGTGATTGCAATGCTGTGAAAAACAGTTGTACTGTACTAGAGTAAWAAAAAAAWAGATATTCCCAAAGTTTAGCATGTCTTTGTAGGAGGACTCTTATTTTGAAAACAGAAATCCGCCATGTACTGCCAGCATAATATCTTGCTGCCAGGAGAACTTAATGAGCCACTATAAAAATTAAAACAGGAACTGGTTTGGAAATCCAGCCAATGACAGTACGACCTCCGTTTCATCTAGCCAATGACAGTTCAACACATGTTTTCTCTCTCTGAACGCATTTCAAAATAAAAGTAATGTGTACAGTGGGCAGTCGCAAGTGAGGATTAAACAATGCAAATAAGACGATTTATAACATTCTGAAAATACATGTGTTGAATATAAGGCACAAAAGTAATGCTAAATAAACAAATGTTACAGACTCATTTGAACTTCTGCATAAACAGCTTCAATATAATCCTATTTAAGGCCTAAAATTCACCTTTTTAGCTAAAGTCATGGGGCATATACAATGCCTTCACGAAAGTAATCACACCCCTTGACTTTTTCCATATTTTGTTGTGTTACAGACTGAAATAAAATGGATTCAATTGCGATTTTTTTTCTCTCACTGGCCTACACACAATACCGCATAATGTCAAAGTGGAATTATGTTTCCTAAATGTATACAAATTAATAAAAAATGAAAAGCTTTAGTCAATAGGTATTCAACCCTTTTGTTATAAAAAGCCTAAATAAGTTCAGGAGTAAAAATTAGCTTAACAAGTCACATAATAAGTTGCATGGACTCACAATGTGTGCAATAATAGTGTTTAACATGATTTTTGAATGACTACCTCTTCTCTGTACCCCACACATACAATTATCTGTAAGGTCCCTGTCGAGCTGTGAATTTCAAACACAGATTCAACCACAAAGACCAGGGAGGTTTTCCAATGCCTCACAAGGAAGGGCACCTATTGGTAGAAAGCTAAACATAATAAGAGCATACATTGAATATCCCTTTGGGCATGGTGAAGTTATTAATTACACTTTGGAGGGTGTATCAATACAACCAGTCACTACAAAGATAGAGGGAAGGAGGGAAGCGGGGAGGGAAGCCTTCCTAACTCAGTTGCCGGAGAGGAAGGAAACCGCTCACCGATTTCACCATGAGGCCAATGATGACTTTAAACCAGTTACAGAGGAAACTGAGGATGGATCAACAACATTTTTGTTACTCCACAATAATAATATAAATGAAAAAAAGAAGGAAGCCTGTACATGCATCCTGTTTGCAACGAGACACTGAAGTAATACTACAAAATATGTGGCAAAGCACTTCACTTTTTGTCCTGAATACAACGTGTTATGTCTGGGGCAAAGCCAATACAACACATTACTGAGTGCTTGTAATTGTTAAGGACTGGGGAGTTTTTCAGGATAAAAATAAACGGAATAGAGCTAAGCACAGGCAAAATCCTAGAGGAAAACCTGGTTCAGGCTGCTTTCCACCAGACACTGGGAGATGAATTCACCTTTCAGCAGGACAATAACCTAAAACACAAGGCCAKATCTACACRGGAGTTGCTTACCAKGAAGACAGTGAATGWTCCTGAGTGACCGAGTTYCAGTTTTGACTTAAATCTACTTGAAAATCTAAGACTTGAAAATGGTTGTCTAGGAATGATCAACAACCAATTTGACAGAGCTTGAATGATTTTTGAAAATAATAAATTGGCAAATGTTGTACAATCCAGGTGTGGAAAACTCTTAGAGACTTACCCAGAAACACCCACAGCTGTAATCACTCTTAGAGACTTACCCAGAAAGACTCACAGCTGTAATCGCTGCCAAAGTTGTTTCTACAAAGTATTGACTCAAGGGTGTGAATACTTGTGTAAATTAGATATATTTGTATTTCATTTTCAACACATTTTTTTTAACATTTCCAACAACAAAAAAAGTCAGTTTATCATTATGGGGTATTGTGTGTAGATTGATGAGGAAAATATATTTAATTAATGTTGAATTCAGGCTGTAACACAACAAAATATGGAATAAGTCAAGGGGTGTGAATATGGTACTCTCTGAAGGCACTGTACATGTCGAAATCTACCAGCATCTACCCAAGGCAGAATAGACTATCTACCAGCATCTACCCAAGGCAGAATAGACTATCTACCAGCATCTACCCAAGGCAGAATAGACTCATTGGACTGAGCTTGTTGTTATTGCAGGCAAAATCTCAACCGCTGTGTGTTAAGGGAAATATCCTCCTCCTCAGTGTGTACCGCTTCCTGCAGGTTCATTCTAACATGGACCCTCCGCATGACAATGCCACAAGATATACTGCTCGTTTTGTGGCGTGATTTTCCTGCAAGACAGGAATATTCAGGTTCTGCATGGCCCAGCGAAGACCCGGATCTCAATCCCATTGAGCCCATCTGGGGACCTGTTGGATCGGAGGTGAGGGCTAGGGCCATTCCCCCCAAAATGTCCCGGGAACTGTGCAGGTGCCTTGGTGGAGAAGTGGGAACAATCTGGTGCAGTCATGAGAGACGGCATACTGTCTTTTGACCCCCCATATGCTCAGGACACCATTATCAATTTCTGGTTAGTCACATGTCTGTGGAACTATTCAGGTTATTGCCTCAGTGTGATCTTGTTATGTTCATACAAATATTTACACCATGTTAAGTTTGCTTGAAAATAAATGCAGTAACAGTGAGAGGATGTTTCTTTTTTTGCTGAGTTTGTTTCCCTCGTCTCTTATGTCTTTCAGCTCTAGGGATGATTCTTGTTTGCTGCTTATATCGAAGTCTGAAGAAGAGTCGTACCTGACATCGCTGATGTTCACAACAACCAGACAGCACAGACGACACAACAACAAACAACAACACAAACACACAACTACAACAACAACATATTTACGCAGTATTTGAGATATTCTGCTCACTTGACTACTGGAAGATACTATTTCTGGCTTGTAGAAGCTTTACATAACGGCGGTAGAGTGAAGTTATTCGCTAGATCGAGATATTCTGCCTTGGTATGCTGGAATAGCTAGTGCCTTGGTAGTGGAACATAGTTATTCTGCCTTGGGAGATTTGCTTGGTAGATAAGTCTATTCTGCCTGGGTAGAGCTGGTAGATAGTCTATTCTGCCTTGGGTAGATGCCTGGAACAGAGTCTATTCTGGCCTTTGGGTAGATGTGAACATAGT
>NW_019948582.1:0-7698 GCF_002910315.2 Salvelinus sp. IW2-2015
TCACTTGATGGTTTTATCTCAGAGAGACAAATGATCATGTTTTTTATTGTTGCTACATGTTTTAAATCCACCTCATTCTCAGAGGAATCAGTGGTAAGTAGCTCGTTTTTACACATGTGAAATGTAACAGATAACTACTTTTTATTTTATATAAAGAACTCTACAAATGATACATGTGACATCAATATTAATGAACAAAAAAAGACATGTTTGGTTTGGACACACCTTCTCTTTACAGGGTTTTTCTTAATTTAGCAGCTATGCATATAGCCGTGATATTTCCAATAACGAATTCTTGATTGAACGACCGCCCTGTCCAATCATTGTGATTGTCGAATAGTCTCTAAACGTGTATGGAAAGAAGCGTTGCCATAACTGATCTATGACGGAATATCTCTGTTAGCTAATGGAGTGTCTGAGGAACACTGAAGAAGGGTGAGGATGGGAGTATAATAATGTGGCCTTATTGTGTCATCACATTATGATAGAATGAAGCCTCGATATTGTGGCTAGAGGTGGAGGGGTTCGGTGTGTCATTTGCTCGCTGCTCTGGTGAGACGAAAGTTTGTGCGCAAATGGATGGGTTGCTTGGCTTTATTCTGGGTATTTGTCCGAAAAAGAGGCTCAGCCGGCAGTGCGCAGAGGAAAGGGGTGGTGTCAATTTGTGACAATTGGGGACCGGGGGGTAGGTTTACAAACGCAGACCGTGTGTCCTTACTGATGGTGGTCGTCAATTAGTAGGAGTCCCCGCTTGAAGATTTACTTCCCGGCTTTTTTTGTGCTGGCTGCAATTTTTGGGCAGAGGAGACGAGCATGGGGAGGAACAGGACAGTAGCTCGTTTTCACTTTGCTAGCCTTGTTGTGTAGTCCACGGTCTGGGTGAATTTATTGTCAGCTTGTTCAAATCTAGTTATGCAATTCCATTGAGGTGGTGTATCTGTCTTAGAGGTGGCCCAGGTTACAAATCACCAGTCGGCTGGAATGTTTAGAGTACCCGATTGTTTTCCTGAATTCGGGAGAATCAGTGGGAGTAGCCCTTAAGTATTTCGATATCGTAATAGCAAGGCTGTCGGGCGATGCTCGTGTCTAGGACACATTCAGAGCACGACTCACTCGAAAAATGCGGTACTACCGGAGCTCAGTTAGGATGCTGGCACCAAGCTTCAAATGTGAGCTAGCAATTTCAATTCTTACACATCGCGACCTTATTCGTTTCAATACGCAACATCGCATCCAGGAAAACTTAAAACATCGGTGTTCTGCCAAACCACGTATTAACTATATATCACTTATTATCTCTCGTCAGACATCAATTACCCTACACACATTTCCATCCTGCCTACATTTGCACAAATTCGTTAGCCTCCACAACAACCTAACAAGATGGCAAGGCGAGCATCACTGTAAGAGTTGCCAGCGTCAATGTTTATTGCAAGGAATGAACGTGCATCCTAAACATTGCTGTTTTAATCAGTACTCCACATTTTAGAATACTATTTTGGGTGTTGTTTCACAAAGAATATATCAACATCTGTAGCCCCCACCGAAACCTCTTATGAACCTTGTAACACAAAGTATCACACACATCTACAACAACTGCGGACTCCAACACAACACACACACATTACGTCATCGCACATGTCTTGCGAAATGGCTGAGGATTTGACACATAAGTTTTAACTAACAGGAAGACAACAAGTTCCAATTAAAGTTGCAACCAACCGAGCAAGGCGAGTTAAACCAACTACAACTTGTTCGAGCAGTAGACATAAATGCTGCCGCATCAATTCTAGTAACAGATGAGGAAGTCAGAACAACCATCTCTTACTTCCATGTAATGGAGTTATAGTCTATTGCAACTCTCTGTAAAAATTGTTTTGTAAACATGATAGTTCATCCGGATTAAAATGGACCATAAATTACATTTAATTTAAGCAGTTTTCACCTCCAACCATTTTACCTTAGATGAATGAATAGTCTGCTAAATACTATCCTATTTATGCTGTTACTTTTTTTTTAAAAAAATCCGGTTCCATCAGTGGTTAGCCTGACTCCTCCAGCTACCTATCCCACGCAAAAGAAACTATGACTGCCTTACAGCCATTTGCTACATTCACAACTGATAAATAAAACACCTGATGCTATTCAAAAATCCTTGGAGAGTGGTAAATGGGACAATGCCTGTACTGTAGCCTACTTCTTCTTTATCTTGTCTTTGCAGTAACACCATTCCTCTCCTGAGCTGATGATGTCATGTCTACTTGATGATGCATTGTCATACACTATTTATTTTCCTACGCGGAAGGTTTGAGAATGAGATGAGGTCGTTTATGTAAGTAAGTGAAAGAAGGACGAATTGTCATTAATCATTAAGTTAGGCCAAGAAAGCCAATGGATTTTAAACATCCATGGGAAAACAGCGCTCTTATCGATTCAAGCGCTAGGCTAATTCCTTGAAGCAAACGTCTAGTACACTAAACCTACAGGTTAACCTGCAATAGGTTTCTCAGTAATTCTCAAGCATGCTGCAAGTCAGGTAGTGATTGATGGGATGAAAGACACTACAGAAT
Organism: Salvelinus sp. IW2-2015; assembly: GCF_002910315.2. Lineage (NCBI taxonomy): Eukaryota > Metazoa > Chordata > Actinopteri > Salmoniformes > Salmonidae > Salvelinus > Salvelinus sp. IW2-2015. The sequence goes on from NW_019948582.1 coordinate 2,571, forward strand.
GCTCGTAACCTTATCTGTCACCCTCCAGAGAGTGTTCACAAACAAAGACGGGTAGAAGTTGCTAGGTCCTGTCTTTGGTCCAGTTGTGCCATTCCCACACTAATGGGTACGGAGTCTGGTGGGAGGGCACAAGCTGATCCTAAATTCGTAACCTAGTGGCAACTCAAACAGCACTATGTGATTCAGAGAAAGTAGAGAAGCTCTAACTTCTGCCTAAATAAACAAGAACAATGGAAGTGCATTACTGCATTATTGATCAGGCTAGGCTTGTAATACGAGATCAAAGATACAAAAGGTTTTCTCTTATTAACAGGCCGATATCGGTGGACACTCAAAATGCTTTGACCAATTTCTAGTATTCTGGTATAGGGCTATTATTCAATCTCTATTAATTTTGTCATTCGTTGCTATGCAAAATGTATTTATGTCTACGCGCTAACATTTACAACAATAATCGCTCTCTGTCACTACGAACACGTAACTTTGTCTCTCCCTTTAATCCTAGTTTTGGTTGAAAGTGTGGCTATGCTGGGCCCAACTCCCAGACCACATTTCCCTGCTTGTTGGCAGGCCAAATCAATCGCTCCACAGCTAAAGTGGGAACATTGAATCAAGGTATACCTCATTGTTTAACTTCACAGAAAGTTAAATCCCTTTGATATCTAGACCAAAAATGTCTTTAGTATTTTACTCAAGAAAGTGTTAATAACCTGTTTGAAGGGGGGTCATATAACATGCTAATTTTTTAAAAAAGGTAACAGTCTGTTGAATTCGTCCTGCAATAGGATTAGTAATGTGTGGGTTCAGTGTAATACAGAATTTTGTAAAATGGTCCTGTTTTGTCAATTTGTACTATCATCTGGGGAAACTAGAACAGTTCCAACAATTGAATGCGTTCACTGAAATTTGTTTTCCGCTTTTAAAACCCACCACTGCGAAATCAGAGAGGTGCGGGGGGGACTGGCTTAATCGAGCGTATCGAGGGGGTTAACGCCTAATTGCCCAAGGGCAAACTGCAGTTTTATTTCTACCTTGCGGCCTCGGATTCAAACCAGCAAACTTTTATGGTTATTTTATTTTTACCTTGTTATTAAACTAGTCATCAGTTAAGAAAACTTATTTTCATGACGCCTAGGAAGTGGGTTAACTGCTTGTTCAGGGGAGAAGACAGATTTTACCTTGTCAGCTCGGATTCGATATGCACTTACGGTTACTAGTCATAGCTCTAAGAACCGTAGGGCTACCTGCCGCCACTGGCTAACCACTACGCTACACATGCACCGGTTATGTTGTAGGACTAACTAGGCTAAGGCTGACTGCCCTGCCATCAGGCAGGGCTTAGAGTCATAGTCGTTTTACACTAGCCGCTCGTCTCTGACTTGGCGAATTAATGTATCCCTTGCTGTTACTCTGTGTGGTCTTGACCAGTAGATTTTCTGATCGCTCGCTAGGTGTGTGTGTGTCGATAGCTTCTTTCAGTAGCCTCATGAGTAGTTGATGTTTGTGGATGTTTGTGCTTATTTTGTGGATGATGTGTGTGTGTGATGTTGTTTACTGAAATTGGTCATCGCAATGATCATAATTTGGGCAGACCCAATAGGATTCCTCACTTTTCTTTTTCAAGAAACAAGTAGACCTACGGCGGGAGAAAATGGTGCACATCTTGTTTAACACTACTTTTGTTAGATAAATGTTGCATAGTCCTCCAACTGTGAGTTGTTGGAGGCATTTCCTGACACTTATCCGGACAAAGAAGCTATTTCAATGGAGATCTTAATTGAGCAGGAGTGTAAGTCAGATAGCTTGAATAAAGCAGAGAGATATTGGGGGAACCGGACTACTTGAAGTTGACATTTTACACCAGTATTGGAGAGTTCTTAAAAAGTATTTCTCCAAATTGAGTGTCCCTATGGAAATCCAATACACTGGTCCCTATGGAAACAAGAGGCCGTAATTTACCATTGCTGTGAGTCCCAATGACCTATAAACCTACAGATTTACGTTTAACCCTATGGGCCACCGATCAAAAGTAGTGCACTGCACAGAGGGATAGATATTATGACGTACGCGAGCACTGATTTGTTGATTTAGAGCCCTAGAATGCACGCACACCTCAGATCTTGCTGAACCAGGTCGCTCACATTAAAAATAACTTTTGATCATTGCAGATAATGAGAGGATGTGTTTTTTAGCATAGGACACGCACACTGATCATCACACCTCTGTCTTGGTCTCTTGTCTCGTCTCTCTCTCGGTTTCTATCTTCTGACCCCCTTCATCCCTCTTTTCTCCCACCTCTCATCCTTTTTTCCTGTTGAGGGAATAACGAAGATGTAAGTGTGTATGTTTTGCAGTGTCCATGGCCCTGCTGTCTACTCAGACAAATGAAATGGCTTGCAACTCGATCCATCAACACACAGACACTCAAACACTTCCTATGACAAGAGCAAATTGGCCAAGATTATCTCCTATTTTCCATCTGTCTATTGTTCTGCGCAAGTCATCTGCTTCCTCATTCCATTATACTACCTACGCTTGATACACCAGTTTTCCTGTAGAGCACAATGGTCGTTCTGAACCTAACCTTAACTAAAGCTCGTTTTTAATAGTTTGTTTTTATTGATTCACTAAAGATTACTCTTTTCACTAAATCAAGTGCTATTGTTGAGATAGTGTGTTATACAGTGGTGTGCTGGAGACTCACCTGACCAGTGAGTGTGTAATCGGATGGTTATGTGCAGGTCCTTGTGTAATACAGCAGTTGCGCGTTAAGGACATGACGAGTGAAGTTAAAAATTAAGAATGCTTTAAGTACGTTGGTTCCTTTGTATTTCAAGGCCTGTTTGTGTAGTTCGTCAGGTGTGTATGTGTGGTTTGTGGTGGTAAGTCGAATGGTGTGTGTCTCATTGTGACATGTGTGCTGTCGTGATCGTGGTGAAGTGGATGATAGTGATGGGCATAGGCTAGGTGTTTGCGGATCGATGAATGTATGACAGCTGGTTAGATTGTTTGTTATTTGTGATGTTTGTATGTTGTGTTGCTATGTGTGTGTGTGTTGGGGGAATGTCAGTTTGTAGGAGATATCATAGATTGTGATATATTTCCCATATGACGGTGGTCTCTAACGACTATGTAGGGGGTGCGCTCTTGTAATACTTGCCTTATTGTCAGCTGGGGCACCAGACGAACACATTTTTAGCTTGTCACTCGGGGATTTCGAGAATTTATGATGGCAGAACTCCAGAACGGTTTTACTAGTACTCCAAGACGCTCGGTGACTCTACACACCAGAACGCGCTACTGCCGCTGTCTACAGCCACCCTGGGATAAACAAATGTATCATATAACGACATCAGGACAAGGATGTGTAACAGTGTGTGCGCTGAAGTAAGAGCAATAAATAGTCCATAGTGGCGAAAGTAATTACAATTTAGCAATTAACAATGGAGTGAATGGATGTCAGATGAGGATGTGCAAGTAGAATACTGGTGTGCAAAAGAGCAGAAGAAAAAACTAATATTGGAAATGAGGTAGGTAGTTGGTTTGGATGGCTATTTTACACAGAGCGGTGTGCAGCGATCGGTAAAGCTGGCTCGACAGCCGATGCTGAACGTGGTGAGGGAAATATAAAGTCTCCCAAGCATTCAGTGATTTACATTGCAATTTGTTCTCAGTCAATGGAGCGAGCAAGAAGTACTAGAAAGGAAAGAGCCCGGCGACCTAAACAATAAAGTTGTATGGCTTTGGGATGACCAAGATGAATTAGACCTGCGGACGCGTGCTACGGGTGGGTGTTGCTATGGTGACCAGTGCTGGAAGATAAGGCGGCAGACTTCACCTAAGCAAAAGACTTTTAGTGAACTGGAGCAAGTGGTTTGGCGACGATATGTAGCCGAGAATCAGCCAACGAGAGCATACCAGGTCCGCAAGATGGCGTAGTAAGTTGAAGTCGGAAGTTTACATAATCACTTAGGTTGAGTCATTAAAAACTCGTTTTCAACCACTCACATTATTTCTTGTTAACAAACTATGTTGCCACAGTTGGTAGGACATCTTATTTTGTGCATGAGCCACAAGTAATTTTCCAACATTGTTTACAGACACAGATATTTCACTAATCTACCAAAACTCCAGTGGGTCAAGTTTCCATACCTAAGCAGACTGTGCCTTTAAACAGCTTGACAATTCCAAGAAAATGAGTAATGGTTAGAAAGCTCTGATAGGCTAATTGACATAATTTGAGTCCAATTGGTGTTCCTGGATGTATTCAAGGGCCTACCTTCAAACTCAGTGCCTCTTTGCTTGACATCATAATGGGAAAATGGCAAAGCTAACATCATCAAAGAATATGCTCCCAGACCTCAGAAAAAAATTGTAACCCAAGTCTGGTTTTTCTTGGCAACAGCATTATCAAACTCTGAAGGATAAAATTCTCGTAACGGAGGCAAATCCGAGAATATTGGAGAAACCGGAGAGAGAGATGGTAGCTCATGCGGCCCATGTAAAATTGTCGATAATGACGCGCAGGGTAGTCCGTGCTGCTACGAGTGAGGAGACCCGTGCTAGTAGCTGGGTCGTTCTGACTGATATGGTAGTTTATGCGCACTTTCGAGATAATAACCGGCCTACGACACGAGGAGGCAAGGGTTTGTGAAGTCACTGGGTTGTGGTGGAGAGTCCCTGAGAAGGGGATGGGAATCATGCGTCGTCAACAATAAGTTCTAACCATCCATCAGTAAAAACGAGTTCATCCCTGGTCAGGTAACATATACCGAAACGGACTGGTCAAAGTCAAGAGGAATACACATCACCACTCCCGCTTAAGGTAACAGCGGCCCAAACTAAAGTGCAACGGCAAATCGGACAACGCTAGGGTATCCTAGCAAACACACTGACACACACACAACACACACACACACAAACACACCACACACACACACACACACACACACACACACACACACACACACAACCAACACAACACAACCACACACACACACACACACACACACACAACACACACACACCACCTATGGCCCGCACGCCAAACTAACGCATGCAAGCGTGCACACACATACACACACACTGACACACACGCTAACACACACAACACACAACGCGTTTGTTC
>NW_019948582.1:7723-8828 GCF_002910315.2 Salvelinus sp. IW2-2015
GTAAACAGTAAGGCATATTGTGAGGGTATTGTTGTTTAATGTTGACTTGCGTATGTTTCTTTGGATGTGTGTGTTTGAGTGTCTGTGTGTGTGTGGATGTGTGTGTGTGTGTATGTGTGTGCTCGCTTGCATGCGTTAGTTTGTGCTGCGTGGGTCCATAGGTGTGTGTGTGTTTGAGTGTCTGTGTGTGTGTGGATGTGTGTGTGTATAAACTTTCAAACTCTACCAGGTGACAATACCGGCCTTTTGTGTGTATTCTACGTCCATTTCTGTGTGTGTTGTCTCCGAGTGCGTTCTCTCCGAGTGCGTTCTCTCCGAGTGCGTTCTCTCCGAGTGCGTTCTCTCCGAGTGTGTCGTCTCCGAGTGCGTTCTCTCCGAGTGTGTCGTCTCCGAGTGCGTTCTCACCGAGTGCGTTCTCTCTCTGTGTGTGATCTTATTCAGAGGGGTTGGATTAAATGCAAAAACACATTTTGGTTGAATGCATTCAGTTGTGCAACTGACTAGATATCCCCCTTTATCTGTTTCAGTGTGTTTTACCTGTTTCAGTGTGTTTTATCTGTTTCAGTGTGTTTTACCTGTTTCAGTGTGTTTATTCTGTTTCAGTGTGTTTTACCTGTCAGTGTGTTTTATCTGTCAGTGTGTTTTATTTGTGTATGTTTGTTTTACCTGTTTCAGTGTGTTTTATCTGTCAGTTAGTTTTACCTGTTTCAGTGTGTTTTATCTGTTTCAGTGTGTTTTATCTGTCAGTGTGTTTTACCTGTTTCAGTGTGTTTTACCTGTTTCCGTGTGTTTTATCTGTCAGTGTGTTTTACCAGGTTCAGTGTTTTACCTGTTTCAGTGTGTTTTACCTGTTTCAGTGTGTTTTACCTGTTTCAGTGTGTTTTATATGTCAGTGTGTTTTATATGTTTCAGTGTGTTTTATCCGTCAGTGTGTTTTATCTGTTTCAGTGTGTTTTATCTGTTTCAGTGTGTTTTATCTGTCAGTGTGTTTTATCTATCAGTGTGTTTTATCTGTTGCAGTGTGTTTTATCTGTTTCAGTGTGTTTTATCTGTTGCAGTGTGTTTTATCTGTTTCAGTGTGTTTTATCTGTTTCAGTGTGTTTTA
>NW_019948582.1:13703-14818 GCF_002910315.2 Salvelinus sp. IW2-2015
TGCTGTAACAGCCTCCACTCTTCTGGGAAGGCTTTCCACTAGATGTTGGAACATTACTGCTGTAACAGCCTCCACTCTTCTGGGAAGGCTTTCCACTAGATGTTGGAACATTGCTGCAGGGGGACTTGCTTCCATTCAGACTCAAGAGCATTAGTGAGGTTGGGCGAATAAGCCTGGCTCGCAGTCGGCGTTCCAATTCATCCCAAAGGTGTTCGATGAAGTTGAGGTCAGGACTCTCTGCAGGCCAGTCAAGTTCTTCCACACAGATCTCGACTACCCATTTCTGTATGGACATTGCTTTGTGTACGGGGGCATTGTCATGCTGAAACAGGAAAGGGCCTTCCCCAAACTGTTGCCACAAAGTTAGAAGCACAGAATCTTCTAGAATGTCATTGTATGCTGTAGCGTTAAGATACCCTTTCACTGGAACAAAGGGGCCTGAACCATGAAAAACAACTCTAGACCGTTACTCCTCCTCCACCAAACTTTACAGTTGACACTATGCATTCGGGGAGGTAGCGTCCTCCTGGCATCCACCAAACCCAGATTCATCCGACGGACTGCCAGATGGTGAAGCGTGATTCATCACTCCAGAGAACGCGTTTCCACTGCTCCAGAGTCCAATGGCGGCGAGCTTTACATCACTCCAGCCGACGCTTGGCATTGCTCATGTTGATCTTAGGCTCGTGTGCAGCTGCTTATTTCATGAAGCTCCCGACTACCAATTATTTTGCCGACATTGCTTCCAGAGGCTTGTTTGTAACTCGGTAGTGAGAGTTGCAACCGAGGACAGGTGATTTTTACACCCTTCAGCCATTCTGTGGGCTTGTGTGGCCTACCACTTCGCGGCTGAGCTGTTGTTGCTCCTAGACGTTTCTACTTCACAATAACAGCACTTGCAGTTGACCGGGGCAGCTGACCGGGGCAGCTCCAGCAGGGCAGAAATTTGACGAACTGACTTGTTGGAGCGGTGGCATCCTATGACGGTGCCACGTTGAAAGTCCCTGAGCTCTTCAGTAAGGCCATTCTACTGCCAATGTTTGTCTATGGAGATTGCATGGCTGTATGCTTGATTTGAAGGGGTGTCCACATACTTTTGTATATATATTTGAAGT
>NW_019948583.1:0-1687 GCF_002910315.2 Salvelinus sp. IW2-2015
CATATAGAATCATGAGAATCACAATACATATAGAAGCATGAGAATCACAATGCATATAGAATCATGAGAATCACAATACATATAGAATCATGAGAATCACAATACATATCCGCTCGGCATGTAAGTATCATGAGGTCCCTGGAAACTCCCTTCCCTAACACACACACACACACACACACACACACTTACACACTCTGCCAACACACTAACACAGTGACAGCAGGAGCTCCTAGCATGGCTACTAGCATGAGAGGTTACCTGGCCTGGCTCAGTGCTAAGCTAGCTCCTAGCATGGCTGCTAGCACGAGAAGCTACCTGGCCTGGCACAGTGCTAAGCTAGCTCCTAGCATGGCTGCTAGCGCGAGAGGCTACCTGGCCTGGCTCAGTGCTAAGCTAGCTCCTAGCATGGCTGTTAGCACGAGAAGCTACCTGGCCTGGCTCAGTGCTAAACTAGCTCCTAGCATGGCTGCTAGCACGATAAGCTACCTGGCCTGGCACAGTGCTAAGCTAGCTCCTAGCATGGCTGCTAGTGCGAGTGGCTACCTTGCCTGGCTCAGTGCTAAGCTGGCTCCTAGCATAGCTGCTAGCATGAGAAGCTACCTTGCCTGGCTCAGTGCTAAGCTAGCTCCTAGCATGGCTGCTAGCATGAGAAGCTACCTTGCCTGGCTCAGTGCTAAGCCTGCTCCTAGCATGGCTGCTAGCACGAGAAGCTACCTGGCCTGGCACAGTGCTAAACTAGCTCCTAGCATGGCTGCTAGCGTGAGAGGCTACCTGGCCTGGCACAGTGGCCTTACGTAGGAATAACTGCTGAAGGGAGGGAGGGACAAGACGCTGTGTGTAATGTGTATGTGAACAAGCATTAAGGTGAAGGCAGAGCAGCTCACCAGGCATGGAATGTTCTGAAGGACAGCGGGAGTACCATCGATAAATAGAATGTAATTCTGTTTCTATGCAAAGTACATAGTTTCCTGATGGGTGTGTATGTGGCAGAGAGTTCTGTCAGTCAGTCTCTTCCTGGGTATGGGGTAGAGAGTTCTGTCAGTCAGTCGCTTCCTGGGTATGGGGTAGAGAGGTCAGTCTCTTCCTGGGTATGGGGTAGAGAGGTCAGTCTCTTCCTGGGTATGGGGTAGAGAGGTCAGTCTCTTCCTGGGTAGAACTGAGGCGTCTCGTTCACTGTCACTTTCCAACCCTTGTTGAGAATGGTCTCGTTGTCAGGCTCAAAAAGACATCAAATTTGCCCAGATGGCCACCAATGTTTCAACCCTTGTATTGGTCAGCCTGTTGCGTGCTTGGTGTTGTGTTCCAAACAAGGACCAGTTGCGCTCTGAGGCGGCTGAGTTGGTGGGATTTGGAGGATGATGGAGGCAACAGGGGAAGAGCCTCAGATCCACAAAGTCCCTTCCACCAGGTGGCTGATGAGATATTTTGGCACGTACTGCATATTGCATCTCCATCCCAAAAGCCCTTACTTGGAGTGTACGTTGCCCTCATCCAGGCCAAGGTGGCGAGACACGGCAGTGACACCATAGGTCTTGTTGATCTCTGCACCATGACAGGATGCTCTTGCCAGCATACTTGGGGTCCAACATCTACGCTGCGGTGTGTATGGCTTCAGGCAGAGTCTTCCTGCTTTGTGATGTATTTCAGGACTGCAGTTCCACTGCTTGGAGCAACAAGTGAAGTGGGC
>NW_019948583.1:7245-14801 GCF_002910315.2 Salvelinus sp. IW2-2015
AGGGCAGTATTGATTTCTTCTCTTACATCTGCAAGCAGAGTCTGAACATCAGACAGGATGGCATTGTCTCCCTCAATCTGTGAAATGGCTACTGCTATAGGTTTCAGGAGTTTCAGGCTGCTTACCACTCTCTCCTAAAATACATCATCCAGGAGGATCCTCTTGATGGGGCTGTCCATATTGGCAGACTGTGATATGGCCATTTCTTGGAGAGACTCCTTCCCCTCCAAGAGACTGTCAAACATGATGACAACACCACCCCCAACGGGTGTTGCTGGGCAGCTTCAATGTGGTGCTCTTATTCTTCTCACTTTGCTTGGCGAGGTAGATAGCTGCTATAACTTGATGACCCTTCACATACCTAACCGTTTCCTTGGCTCTCTTCTAGAGTGTATCTAGAAGTATCTAGTGTATTTAAAAAACCACACATACAATTCCATGTACAGATAAATAGTTAAGCAGTTAGATTAAACAACTCCTTTGTAAGATAAATGTTTTAAAATGAAACATGTATGGAAACAGGTGAATTAACACTCCTCAGTTAGCAGGCTCAAGTAAGCTAAAACCCACATGGTAGCAAAAACTAACTAGCACAAATTGTTTAAAAGTTAGAAATAATTTAAGCACATTTTGCTGTTGGCTACTATTTACTAGTTAACGAAAAATCATATGTCATATAAAATATATTCACCCCAACCAGTATTGTAATCAAAACTTACCAGAAAGCATGTWGTCCTTGGCTCAGACAGTGTAGTAGTGTGGGCTCAATAACATCTCATTAGTGTGCAAGATCTTGAGAATCAGCTGCACATGTGATGGAAGAATGCACTGTGCATGCAGAGGGTTGCAATTCCATTGAATTGAGGATAGTTTAACCAAAATATGCCACAAGACCTAGAATTGCCTTATGTGTATCCCACAAAAAAGGTTCACTGTTATAAGCAATATTTTTTGATGAATTTATGCAAAATTCCCATAATTCCCGGGGCTTAACTTCCCATGGAAAGTTTCCAACCCTTTGCAACCCTAATATTCACTTTAATAACTCTACCTACATGTACACACACCGACTCTGTACCGGTACCCCCCTGTATATAGCCTCCACACTGACTCTGTACCGGTACCCCGCTGTATATAGCCTCCACACTGACTCTGTACCGGTACCCCCTGTATATAGCCTCCACACTGATCTGTCCGTAACACCCTGATGATAGCCTCCACTGACTCTGTACCGGTACCCCCCTGTATATGCCTCCACACTGACTCTGTACCGGGTACCCCCTGTATATAGCCTCCACACTGACTCTGTACCGTAACACCCTGTATATAGCCTCCACATTGACTCTGTACCGGTACCCCCTGCCTGTATATAGCCTCCACACTGACTCTGTACGTACCCCTTGTTATAGCCTCCACACTGACTCTGTACGTACCCCCCTGTATATAGCCTCACTATTGTTATTTTTACTGCTGCTCTTAATTACTTGTTATTTTATTTCTTATTCTTATCCGTATTTAAAAAATAATCTGTATTGTTGATTAGGTGTCCGTAAGTAAGCATTTCACTGTAAGGTCTACACCTGTTGTATTCGGCGCATGTGACTAATACAATTTGATTGTGATTTGAAGTAACTCATGCAAGCAGTAAAATCAGATTTCAAATACATACCTTATGGAAACAGCGTAGACTGTGAAGAGACACACACACCCATGTACAGAATAATTACCATAACAAATGAATACCTGGGTTTATTTGCTTAAATCACGAAACACAACAGAATGCTTATTAGAGCAGGCTTCTATTGAGCAGCTTCTATTTGAGCCAGGCATTCTAATTTGAGCCAGGCTTCTATTAGAGCAGGCTTCTATTAGAGTCAGGCTTCTATTAGAGTCAGGCTTCTATTAGAGTCAGCTTCATTAGAGTCAGGCTTCTATTAGAGTCAGGCTTCTATTAGAGTCAGGCTTCTATTAGAGTCAGGCTTCTATTAGAGTCACTTCATTAGAGTCAGCTTTTAGAGTCAGGCTTCTATTAGAGTCAGGCTTCTATTAGATCAGGCTTCTATTAGAGCCAGGCTTCTATTAGAGCCAGGCTTCTATTAGAGCCAGGCTTCTATGTTAAGCAGCTTTATAGAGCAGGCTTCTATTAGGCAGTTCTATAGAGTCAGGCTTCTATTTCCTTAAGGCACACAGCATTTGTTCATTTGCATGAATTGTTTAATTCCAGCATTCGCTCCCACATTTAATCAATCTTAATTTCCTGCACTGTGTAATCATTTACACACTTTGTCACCGCTTCTATTGTCTTACTAATGACCATAAAAATAAAATAAATGACTGAACAATTTACTCTCCTCTGAATGTGCATTTTCGACTTTTGCCACTTGAGGCAGCCGACAGATTTCTGGGGTGTACTCCCAAAGTTGTTGGCTTGCAAGTTAGCGCAATCTTTCCCCGATGTGAGTCGTGCTCCACTCTCCTTTTCCCTGACTATAAACCTAACGGTCTGAGTCTGACCCAGCTCAGACTGACATAAACCATTTTGCACACTTAACACCACGAGAGAGAGAGAGAGAGAGAGGGTGAAGAGGTCCAAATGTGCTTTGTGTGTAATTAGCGCCTCCTCCATTTCTCTCTCCCATCCTCAGTGCTGCTCTGTTGTAGCAGTGGCCCAGTGTGAGGCTGGGTTGGGGAGGGAAGAAGGGCTGAGTTACTGCTGTTTGCGACAATTTGGGCTGACGAGAGAGAAAGAGTGCAAGGTAGACCCGAACTGGAGTGAAAGAGATGAGAGAGCGAGGGAGACGGAAGAGAGGAGCTTGGAGGGAAGGGAGAGTGAGAGTGGGCGAGAGGAAGGATGGTGGCTGCTGACGCGGCTGGGGTGGCTCTGTTGATAAATGTTCCAGGCTGACGGCTCAATGTGCTTACTAATGGGAGCCTCAGCCGCTCTCTCGTCACACACACACTGCAGTTTCTCTCTCTCCCTCCCACCTTTCTCTCTCTCTCTCTCTCTCTCTCTCTCTCTCTCCCCTCTCCTCTCTCTTCTCTCTCCTCTCTCGCCCCCCACTCTCTCGTCTCTGTTGCCTCCTCTCTCTATCCCTCTCTTTCCTGTGGAGGTAGAGACAGGCTATGCTTGGCTAAGCACAAGCACAGAGCCCACACTCGCTTTCTCAAAGGTTAATGGACTGCCTCATAACGCACACTAACACCTGGTAATCGACTTCCTTTGGTTGATACAAAGTAAGGCAGCCAGTGATGAGGCAGGCGCCCATTTAGGTGGGATGCGGTTTCCTTTGGGTTGATAGAAAGTAAGGGCAGCGGTGATCGACGGCACCTAAGCAAGATAGCTAAGAAGTGGCCCAGATACATGATTTACGCCCACAGGACAGGGCATTTGGGCGGTTTCCTTTGGGCTTGATATGAATTAGGAAGCGCGAGGATGGGCTGGGTGATATAGTCCGAAATATATCGCATAATATTTCAATTTATTTATGGTGTTTTGATGGTAATTTTATGTTTTGATGTTCTAAATATCTGCGTGATGAACGACCGGGGAGTCATTTTGGGGATGCCGTTTCCTTGGGGTGATATGAAGTAAGGGCAGCAGTGATGACGGCAGGCGGCCATTTTGGGGATGCGGTTTCCTTTGGGGTTGATATGAAGTAAGGGCAGCAGTGATGACGGCAGGCGGCCATTTTGGGGATGCGGTTTCCTTTGGGTTGATATGAAGCAAGGGCAGCAGTGATGACGGCAGGCGGCCATTTTGKGGATGCGGTTTCCTTTGGGGTTGATATGAAGTAAGGGCAGCCGTGGATGGTTTTACTATGGTATAAACAGAAAGAGGTCTGTGTTAAGACAAGGCATAAAGAAAACAGTTAAATACTGTACATCAGGTTTGATAGGAGGGTAAGGTATGGCTAAAGCTAACAGAGACCTCAACGCATCCTTGGATTATAAAAATCATTTTAAAAAGGACAATAAACTAGTAACTAACAAAACACTGTCATACTTCCAGTCCTAGATCGCCACACTGATTAGGGTGCAGGTGAGGTCTAGTCAAAGATCACTATTATTATATTAACAAGATAGCCGAATGATCACTCTTAACAATGGAAATACATGTCCTCAATGATTGAAGGCAGGTCGAGATCATGTGGGACCATTGTAGCCAATGAGAGGGCAGATACGCGTGTGAACAACAGAAACATCGAAGTACATCCGCTTATATCAGTACATTTGCAACAGCGTGAACGTTACGAAACTTCTATTCGATTTAAATAATCTTCTCGTAATTCGACACTCTCTCATAGACCTCCATACATTAAAAAGGGCTCATCTTACACGGACAGATTTTTGGGGGGCGGAGTAAATACTCTTGCTTCGCCTTGTCCTCTCTGGTCTAGTTAAGGTGTGCTGGGTTAGGAAGTCCCGCTGGTAATTGGTAGAGAGAGAGGAAGTGAGAGGGACATTTCTACAGTTATCGTGTAGTCGTCCCAGAGACGGAAGTGGAAGCTCACACCTCACTTTCTGGTTCCAGCCGAGAGCTTTGCCCAGTGACCACCCTACAGACGAGCTACACTAACTTTATGCCTGCGCTTTGAGGCAAATAACACTGAACATGCATGAAGAGCACCAAGTTGTTCGAAGACTGTGTGATACGGCTCTCTGCAGCCGATGTAGATCTTTTAACACAGGTTCAACATTCACAAGGCCGCAGGGCCAAGATGGATTAGCAGGGCGTGCGTGCGCTGTCCTCACTGGCATTTTCAGTGAGGACAGCGCATCTCCTGTCCGGGTCTAATACCAAACTGTTTCCAGCAGACATCATAGTGCCTTGACAAGAACACTAAGGTAACCTGCTCAAATGACTACCGACCTGTAAACGCTCACGTCGTGTAAGCCATCGAAATGCTTTGAAGGCTGGTCTCATGGATTCACCACAACACCATTATCTCAGAACCTAGACCATCCAATTTGCATACCGCCCAACAGATCCACAGATGAATGCAATTCTATTGCACTCCACACTGTCCTTTCACACCTGGACAAAGGAACCCTGGAGAATCTATTCATTGATTCCAGCTCAGCGTTCAACACATACGTGCCTTAAAGCTCATCAATAAGCTAAGTACCTGGACTAACACCTCCCTCTGCCAACTGGATCTGGACTTCCTGAGGCCACCCCCAAGTGGTAAGGGTAGTAACACACATCTGCACCTTGATCCTTCAACACGGGGGCCCCTCAAGGGTGCGTGCTCAGTCCCTCCTGTACTCATGTTCACTCATGACTCACGGCCAGGCCGACTCCAACACCATCATTAAGTTTGCGTGTCACAACAGTGGTAGACCTGATCACCGACAAAACGAGACGCTATAGGGAAGGAGGTAGAGACTGGCCAGGTGGTTGCCAGGACAACAACCTCTCCTCAATGTGATCAAGACAAAGGAGATGATTGTGGACTACAGGAAAAAGAGAACGAACACGCCCCATTCTCATTGACGGGGCTGTCAGTGGAGTAGGTGAGAGCTTAAAGTTCTTGGCGTCCACATCACCCAAGCACACCAAGACAGTCGTGAAGAGGGCTCAGACAAACCTATTTCCCTTCAGGAGACTGACAGGATTTGGCATGGTCTCAGCGGTGCTCAAAAGGTTTAGCAGCTGCACATCAGTAGCATCTAGACTGTTGCAATCACTGCGGTATGGAAATTTGCTCGGTCATCGACACAAGGCAACTACAGAGGGTAGTTGCGAACGGCCCAGTACATCACTGGGCAAGCTTCTGCCATCCAGACCACTATAAACCAGGTGGTGCAGAAGGCCTGAAAATGTCAATGACTCAGCCCCCCAGTCATAGACTGTTCCTCGCACCGCACGGCAAGTTGGTACCGAGTTTCCAAGTCTAGGCTCGAAGAGGCTTCTAAACGCTTCTAACCTCCAAGCCATAAGACTCTCCTGATCAACCTAATCAGAATGGCTTACTCAGATCTATCTCTCGCACTGCCCCCAGCCCCTCCTCTCCTCTTTACACCGCTGCTACTGCTCTGTTTGTCATTCTATGCACAGTCACTTTAATAACTCTCTACTTACATTACAGGTATTAACCTCAACGAATCCGGGTGCCGCCGCACATTGACTCTGCACGTACCTGCTCGTTGAAAAGCTCACTGCTTGGTTATTTACTGCTGCTTTTACCTTTGATTTCTTTAATCTATCCCATATTTTTTTAACTGCATTGTTGGTTAAGGGTTGTAAGTAAGCAATTTACTATAAGGGTTTAAATACCTGTTGTATTCGGCGCAGTGACTAATAAATGAAGATAGTTCAGCGTCAGGGCCCGTTTACCAATTTAGTTTTAAATGGTCAGTGTTCGGTCCTACTTAACTGGGTGGGTCCCTCCCTGTTCTTCACCCTCTGCCTCCCTGTCTCACCCTCCTCCTCCCTGTTCTTCACCCTCCTCCTCCCTGCTTCACCCTCCTCCTCTTTTCACCTCCTCTCCTGTCTTCACCCCTTAACTGGGGTGTTTCCCTAGAGACCAATGCAATAGCAGCTGAGTCTAGTCCTACTAACTGGTGGGTCTCCCATAGAGACCAATGCAATAGCAGCTGAGTCTAGTCTACTTAACTGGGTGGGTCCCATAGAGAAACAATGAATAGCAGCTGAGTCCTAGTCTACTTAACTGGGTGGGTCCCCCATAGAGACCAATGCAATAGCAGCTGAGTCTATCTACTTAACTGGTGGGTCCCCTAGAGACCAATGCATAGCAGCTGAGTCTAGTCTACTTAACTGGGTGGGTCCCCCATAGAGACCATGCAAACTAGCAGCTGAGTCTAGTCTACTTACTGGGTGGTCCCCATAGAGACCAATGCAATAGGCAGCTGGATCTAGTCTACTTAACTGGGTGGGTTCCCATAGAGACCAATGCAATAGCACTGAGTCTTAGTCTACTTAACTGGGTGGGTCCCATAGAGACCAATGCAATAGCAGCTGAGTCTAGTCTACTTACTGGGTGGGTCTCCATTAGGACCAATGCAATAGCAGCTGAGTCTAGTCTCTACTGGGTGGGTCCCCCATAGAGACCATGCAATAGCAGCTGAGTCTAGTCTACTTAACTGGGTGGGTCCCCCATAGAGACCAATGCAATAGCAGCTGAGTCAGTCTACTTAACGGGTGGGTCCCCCATAGAGACCAATAATAGCAGCTGAGTCTAGTCTACTTAACTGGTGGGTCCCCCATAGAGACCAATGCAATAGCAGCTGAGCTAGTCTACTTTAACTGGGTGGGTCTCCCATGAGCAATGCAATAGCAGCTGAGTCTAGTCTACTTAACTGGGTGGGTCTCCCATAAGACATGCAATAGCAGCTGAGTCAGGTCTACTTAACTGGGTGGGTCTCCCATAGAGACCAATGCAATAGCAGCTGAGTCTAGTCTACTTAAACTGGTGGTCCCCCATAGAGACCAATGCAATAAGCAGCTGAGTCTAGTCTACTTAACTGGGTGGGTCCTCCATAGAGACCAATGCATAGCAGCTGAGTCTAGTCTACTTAGTTTGTTGGCTTTCATT
>NW_019948584.1:0-6840 GCF_002910315.2 Salvelinus sp. IW2-2015
TGGTACCATGTCTAGCTGAATCAGAATTAGTTAGGTAACATATATTAATCAGATGTTTTATTTATCTTTATGCTTGTCATTAGAATGTCTTCTTTTGGACTATACTGTTGGCTGTTGCATTTTCTTTCTCTCTAGGGAAAAGTCACTTGGGGCCCAGAGAGGGGAGGAGAATGGCAGTGTCTGGAACCATTGTATTACCCCTCTGATGTGTTGAACTTATCTTTCATGGTATATGACCTAGAGAATCATTCCCCTTTCTGAGCTTGTCCAGGAGGGGGTGTATTTGAGATGGGAGTATCTAGAATTGACAATTGATATATGCCGTTGGATGAGGTAATGTTTTGGTCCTAAGTGGTACAAGAACGAGATTAGAACCTCGGTTAAAGAGACCAAACTGAACGATAATTTATAGCTAATGCTATGAATTATGGGATACTCCTCTTTCAAGTAAAAGGTTCTTTGTGAACTGTTCCTAAGATCTGTGTTTCGTCATGTTGAGTGAGAGGGGTGTTCTTGGCTTATCATTATACTAAGAATTGTTTTGTAGGGACTCTCAGAGAATTCATTTATAGACACTGAATTTGATCTGAGAGTCAAAAAGGGCTATGGTGAAGCTCATATATAATTAAAGATGGACTTTATAATATAACTCTGACTTGTGTGTGGTTTGCTCTCTCATCATTGAGTAATACAGGAAATTACCACGACAACCACAAATAAAATTCCATCTTGACACCGTTGCCCAAGAGCACACAAAAAACTAAACATACCTCGGCCTAAACATCAGCGCCACGGGTAACTTTCTACAAAGCTGTGGACGATCTGAGAGACAAGGCAAGAAGAGCCTTCGATGCCATCAAAAGGAACATAAAATTCGACATACCAATTAGGATCTGGCGAAAATATTTGAATCAGTTATAGAACCCATTGCCTTTTATGGTTGTGAGGTCTGGGTCCTCTCACCAACCACGACTTCACAAAATGGGACAAACACCAAATTGAGACTCCGCATGCCGAATTCTGCAAAATATCCTCAGTGTACAACGTAAAACACCAAATAATGCATGCAGAACAGAATTAGGCCGATACCCCCCTAATTAGCAAAATCCAGAAAAGAACGTTAAATTCTACAACCACTTAAAGGAAGCGATTCCCAAACTTTCCATAACAAAGCCATCACCTACAGAGAGATGAACCTGGAGAAGAGTCCCCTAAGCAAGCTGGTCCTGGGGCTCTGTTCACAAACCAAAACAGACCCCACAGAGCCCATGGACAGCAACACAATTAACCCAACAAATCATGACAAAACATGCCAATAAAGCCCCTTTAATTGAAATTAAAATTGAAATTGAGAGAGAGGGAGAGAGAGACAGAGGGCGATAGAAAGACAGAAGAAGAAGAGAGAGAGAGAGAGGAGAGAGAGAGAGAGAGAGAGAGAGAGAGAGAGAGAGAGAGAGAGAGAGAGAGAGAGAAGAGAGAGAGAGAGAGACAGAGACAGAGACAGAGACAGAGACAGAGAGCGATAGAAAGACAGAGAGAGAGGGAGAGAGAGAGAGAGAAGAGAGAGAGAAAGGGGCTGTACTAACACCAAAAGGCTTTTCTGCAGGTCGCTGAAAGTTTGAATGCAGTAGAAAGTAATGGGGTGGCAGGGCGGAATCAATTGTTAGCCACAACAGATTTTTTCCCACAGGTCTGAGGCTGCCAGCTGGCACTGTGCTTCCACTGGGAGAAGGAAGACTTTACTGCAGCAAAGGCAGCTGACATGTAGCAGGTCCAGTCTCTCTCACTCTATAGTAACAGGTCCAGTCTCACTCTATAGTAACAGGTTCTGTCTCTTTCTGTCTCCAGTCTCTCTCTGTATAGTAGCAGGTCCAGTCTCTCTCTCTATAGTAGCAGCAGGTCCAGTCTCTCTGTATAGTAGCAGGTTCGCAGTGCTTCTCTCTATGTAGTAGCAGGTCCAGTCTCTCTCTCTATATGTGTAGCAGGTCCAGTCTCTTTATATAATTAGCAGGTCCATTCTCTCTTCTTATATAATCGGTGGTCCTGGACCTTTTTTGGAACACCATTATTTTGGTCTTTCTGAGATTTACTGTCAGGGCCCAGGTCTGACAGAATCTGTGCAGAAGATCTAGGTGCTGCTGTAGGCCCTCCTTGGTTGGTGACAGAAGCACCAGATCATCAGCAAACAGTTGGCATTTGACTTCAGATTCTATTAGGATGAGGCCAGGTGCTGCAGAATGTTCTAGTGCCCTCGCCAATTTGTTGATATATATGTTGAAGAGGGTAGGGCTTGAGCTGCATCCCTGTCTCACCCCCCAGCCCTGTGGAAAGAAATGTGTTTTTTGCCAATTTTAACCACACACCTGTTGTTTGTGTACATGGATTTTATAATGTCGTATGTTTTTCCCCCAACACCACTTTCCATCAATTTGTATATCAGACCCTCATGCCAAATTGAGTCAAAGACTTTTTTGAAATCAACAAAGTATGAGTAGACTTGTTTTGGTTTGTTTGTCAATTAGAGTGTGCAGGGTGAACACGTGGTCTGTCGTACAGTAATTTGGTAAAAAGCCAATTTGACATTTGCTCAGTTGTCATGCCCTGGCCATAGAGAGGTTTTTATTCTCTATTTTGGAAAGGCAAGGGTGTGACTAGGGTGGGCATTCTAGTTTATTTATTTCTATGTTTTCTATTTCTTTGTTTTTGGCCGAGTGTGGTTCCCAATCAGAGGCAGCTGTCTATCGTTGTCTCTGATTGGGAATCATACTTAGGCAGRCCTTTTTCCCTCCTTCAGTGTGGGATCTTGTCTTTGTTTTGAGTGCATGTAGTTTGCACGACGAAGCTGTTTGGTCATATTGTTTTTGGTGTACATTTAAATTAAAGAAGAGTGTACGCCTACCACGCTGCACCTTGGTCTCATTCCGACGACAAACGTTACATCAGTACATTGTTTTCACTGAGGAAATGTACGAGTCTGCTGTTAGTGATAATGCAGAGGATTTCCCCAAGATTGCTTTTGATGTATACCCCACGGTAGTTATTGGGGTCAAATTTGTCTCCACTTTTGTGTATTGGGGTGATCAGTCCTTGGTTCCAAATATTGGGGAAGATGCCAGAGCTAAGGATGATGTTTAAAAGTTTAAGTACGAGCCAATTGGAATTTGTTGTCTGTATATTTTATCATTTCATTGAGACCATCAACACCACAGACCTTTTTGGGTTGGAGGTTTGTATTTTGTCCTGTAGTTAATTCAATGTAATTGGAGAATCCATTGGGTTCTGGTAGTGTCACGCCCTGACCATAGAGAGCCTTTTTTACTCTCTATTTTGGTTTGGTCAGGGTGTGACTAGGGGGGGGTGTTCCTATCTAGGTTGTCTAGTTCTATGTTGGCCTGGTATGGTTCCCAATCAGACGCAGCTGTTTATCGTTGTCTCTGATTGTGGATCATATTTAGGCAGCCATTTCCCCATTGTGCTGTGTGGGATCTTGTTTTTGTGTAGCTGCCTGTGAGCAGCCCAGAACGTCACGTTTCGTTTTCTTCTGTATTGTTTTTGGTGAGTTTTATATTTATTAAACATGTGGAACTCTAAGTACGCTGCGCCTTGGTCCATTCATTCAAACGAGCGTGACAGGTAGTCTTTAATAGTTGATTCTAAGATTTGTATTTGATCATGTTTATGTTTTTGCTGTTTGTTCCACACATCTCCATTTTGGATAGATAACTCTTCTTGTTTGTTTCGTGTTTTCCAATTTTCCCAGAAGTGGTTTCAGTCTATTCAATTACATTGAGCTGATTTCTGACGTGCTGTTCCTTCTTTTTCCGTCGTATTTCTATATTGTTTTAGTGATTCACCATAGTGAAGGCGTAGACTGAGGTTTTCTGGGTCTCTATGTTTTTGGTTGGATAGGTTTCTCAATTTCTTTCTTAGGTGTTTGAATTCTTCATCAAACCATTTGTCATTGTTGTTTGATTTGATAGGGAAGCTGAGAGGTCAAATATACTGTTTAGATTTTCTACTGCCAAGTTTACACCTTCACTATTACAGTGGAACGTTTTGTCCAGGAAGTTGTCTAAAATGGATTGAATTTGTTGTTGCCTAATTGTTTTTTCGTAGGTTTCCACACTACATTCCTTCCATCTGTAGCATTTCTTAATATTATTTGGTTCCTTTGGCTTTGATGCCTCATGATTGAGTATTGCTCTGTTCAAGTAGACGGTGATTTTGCTGTGATCTGATAGGGGTATCAGTCTCTCTCTGTCTCTCTCTCTCTTCCTTCTCTCTCTCTCTATCTCTCTCTCTCTTCCTTCTCTCTGTCTCTCTTCCTCTCTCTATCTCTGTCTCTCTCATTCTCTGTGACACCCTACTTATTCTCTTTTCCTCCTTTCTTTTTCCTTTCTCATTATTTCTCCCTTACTCCCTCTCTTTTTTTAATCCCAATTTCACCATCTGTTAATGTAGTTACATACAATACACCAGACAGCCAACCCACTGATGGTGAATACAGAGAGAGAGTTAATGTAGTTATATACAGTACACCAGACAGCCTGATGGTGGCGAGAGAGAGAGAGAGAGAGTTAATGTAGTTATATACACTACACCAGACAGCCAATGCTTTTGGGATTTTGCCCAGTTGCCGCCAGCAACAGGCAAGACACACAGACGCACACATCACACCAAACACACCCACACACAAACACACCACACACATGCACTTCCCCTCTATGAAAGTGTGGCATCACAACATGTTGTACAATTAATAATAAATGAATACTAAACACCTTACTACTATGTCTAGTGCCAATCTTTCCAATCCAACACTGCCATTCAATGTTAAGGAGATTGGCTCTGAAATGCAGGGATAAGGTGCGTTGGCTTGTTGTCATGGCAATTCACCAGTCTGTCGTTGTTACCTCCAATGGGATGATCATCACACTATGTTATTAGAACACAGACACCCCCCATATCACCACACTATGTTATTAGAACACAGACCCCCCCCATATCATCACACTATGTTATTAGAACACAGACACCCCCCATATCATCACACTATAATTATTGACACAGACACCTCCCATATCATCACACAAGTATTAGACAAGCGAAACCCCCATAGTCATCAAACACTATGTTTATTAGAAACAGACACCGACCCCCATTAATCATCACAACTATGTATAGAACACAGAGACACCACCGCCATATCATCACACTATGTTATTAGAACAGAGAAACCCCCCATATCATCACACTAATGTTAATTAGAACCACAGACACCCCCATAACATCACACTTATGTTATTAAAACACAGACACCCCCCATATCATCACACTAAGTTATAGAACAAGAACACCCCCATATCATCACACTATGTTATTAGAACACAGACACCCATATCATCAAACTATGTTATTAGAACACAGACACCCCCCATATATCATCAACTATGTTAATTAGAACAGAGACACCACCCATATATCATCAACACTATGTTATTTAGAACACAGACACCCCCCATATCATCACACTATGTTATTAGAAACAGAACATACCCCCTATATTCATCACACTATGTTAATTAGAACACAGACACCCCCCATATCATCACACTATGTATTAGAAACAGACACCCCCCATATCATCACACTATGTTATTAGAACAAGACACCCCCATATCATCACACTATGTTATTAGAACACAGACACCCCCCAATATCATCACACTATGTATTAGAACACAGACACCCCCCATATCATCACACACTATGTTATTAGACAAGAACCCCCCATATCATCACACTATGTTATTAGAACACAGAGAACCCCCATAATCATCACACTATGTTATTGAACACAGACCCCCATATCACACACTATTTATTAGAAACAGACACCACCCATATCATCACACTATGTTTTAGAACACAGACAACCCCCCATATCAAATCACACTATGTTATTAGAACACAGACACCCCCCATATCATCACACTATGTTTTAGAACACAGACACCCCCATATCATCACACTATGTTATTAAAAACAGACCACCCCATATCATCACACTATGTTATTAGAACACAGACACCCCCCATATCCATCACACTATGTTATTAGAACACAGACACCCCCCATATCATCACACTATTATTAGAACACAGACACCCCCATATCATCACACTATATTTTAGAACACAGACCCCCCCATATCATCACCCTTGTTATTAGAACAGAGACCCCACCCCCATATCATCACATATGTTATTAGAACACAGACAACCCCCTATCACACACTATGTTCTTAGAAACAGACACCCCCCATATCATCACACTATGTTATTAGAACACAGACACCCCCCCATATCATCTACACTATGTTTAGACACACAGACACCCCCATATCATCACACTAGTTTATTAGACACAGAACACCCCCACATCATCAATATGTTATTAGAACACAGACACCCCCCATATCATCACAACATTTATTAGAACACAGACTCCCCTATCATCAATATAACAAGACACCCCCATATCAAATCCACACTATGTATTAGAACACAGACCCCCCCATATCATCACACTATGTTAGAACACAGACACCCCCCATATCATCACACTATGTTATTAGAACACAGACACCCCCCATATCATACAATGTTATTAGAACAGAGACACGACCCCCATATCATCACACTATGTTATTAGAACACAGACACCCCCATATCATCACACTTGTTATTAGAACAGAGACACCCCCCATATCAATCACACTATGTTATTAGAACACAGACACCCCCCATATCGATCACAACTAGTGTTATTAGAGCACAG
>NW_019948584.1:7010-21799 GCF_002910315.2 Salvelinus sp. IW2-2015
GACAGGGATACAGAGGGACAGGGAGACAGGGGGACAGGGAGACAGGGAGACAGGGGGACAGAGGGACAGGGATACAGAGGGACAGGGAGACAGAGTGACAGGGAGACAGGGGGACAGGGAGACAGAGGGACAAAGGGACAGAGGGTGCAGTGCATCTTTGGTGCACTCACAATCACACTGACTGATGCAACGCGTGGAAACCTGCATCAAGGTGTTTTCACACA
Organism: Salvelinus sp. IW2-2015; assembly: GCF_002910315.2. NCBI lineage: Eukaryota > Metazoa > Chordata > Actinopteri > Salmoniformes > Salmonidae > Salvelinus > Salvelinus sp. IW2-2015. The sequence continues at coordinate 7,235 of NW_019948584.1, forward strand.
CAGACTTTATTTACTATTTATTTATGAAGAGAAGTCCCACTGAGACCAAAGTCTCATCCCCCCACACACACACACACACACACACACACACACACACACACCTCTTACCTCTTGAAGAGCAGGATGGCGATAACGATGACGATGATGAGCACCACGGCCAGGACAGGACCCAGGACCCACAACATCTCTGGCTGCTCTACAGTCCTGGACACGTTAGGAGACACCTGGATAGGGTCGGAGTACGGACTGGCTGAGAACGTCCTCTACAGGAGAGAGGGACAGGAAGAGAGTTAGAATACATACTGGTACGGTCTCAAAGAACCAACAAGCGACTGAGAAGACACAGAGACAGAGATACAGAGAGAGAGAGAGAGAGTGAGAGAGAAAAAGAGAGAGAGAGAGAGAGAGAGACAGAGACAGAGAGAGAGAGAGAGAGAGACAGAGACAGAGAGAGAGAGACAGAGAGACACAGAGTGAGAGAGAGACAGACACAGAGTGAGAGAGAAAGACTCAGAGTGAGAGAGAGAGAGAAAGACTCAGAGTGAGAGAGGGAGACTCAGAGTGAGAGAAAGACTCAGAGTGAGAGAGAAAGACTCAGAGTGAGAGAGAAAGACTCAGAGTGAGAGAGAAAGACTCAGAGTGAGAGACATTTGAAATGTCTTTATTATTTTGGAACCTTTGTAAGTGTAATGTTTACTGTTCATTTTTTATTGTTTATTTCACTTTTGTTTATTATCTACTTCACTTGCTTTGGCAATGTTAACATACGTTTCCCATGCCAATAAAGCCCCTTGAATTGAATTGAGAGAGAGAGAGAGAGAGAGAGAGGAGAGAGACCTGAGAGAGAGAGAGATGAGAGAGAGAGAGAGAGAGAGAGAGAGAGAGAGAGAGAGATGGAGGAGGAGTAGAGAGTAGAGAGAGAGAGGAGAGTAGGAGCGCAATGTATGACATTAATTAGAGACCAGCATAGTTGCCGTTCAGATTGAACACATGATCCACAAAGAATTCGAGAAACCCGAAGATCGCAATATGACTAAACTTGCGCCATATCTATGGTGAAATTCCACAGTGGTGCCATCACATGCAGAAAGATTTGGTGACCTGTTGCCACAGGAAAAGGGCAACCAGTGGGAAGAACAAACACTCATTGTAAATACAACCCATATTTATGTTTATTTATTTTAACTTGTGTGCTTTAACCATTTGGTAGCATATTGTTATCAAACAGCTGTATATCTTATAAGTATTATGAATTTGTAATGTCTTTATTGTTTTGAAACTTCTGTATGTGTAATGTTTACTGTTAATTTGTATTGTTTATTTCACTTTTGTATATTATCTACCTCACTTGCTTTGGCAATGTTAACACATGTTTCCCATGCCAATAAAGCCCCTTGAATTGAATTGAATTGAATTGAGAGGGGAAGATAAGGAGAGAAGAAGACAGGGAGAGAGGTGTGACACACATACACTCCAGACTTGTTTTAGCACATGGTAATTATCCTTCAAGCTGCGTAGTATGTGTATCCAGGTTAGTTGGTGTTAGACTGTAGAGCTACCAGGGCTCTAAACGTGTAGGAGAGTCTGCGACAAGGCAGTGTCTCAATACAACTCTACGTGTCTTTGTGAGACCATACAATAGGTGTTTCAATAGCATCCGTGTTAGTTGGCGTAGAGAGTTGAGGAGAGTCATTACTGTAAGCCAGTGGTCTCTACTCTAAATCAACAACGTGGTGCTCTGTGGTGATAGAACCCCTCTAATCGGGGCTCCTGATTGGTGCAGCGCTCGGCACTGCATCTCAGTGCTTGAGGCGTCACTACAGACACCCTGGTTTTCTCTCTCATTCTCTCTCTCCTCATCTTTTCATTCATCAGTATTCTAGCTTGCTTGTTCGAATCAGAATTTGTTCTTAACTGACCTGCCTAATTAAATAAAGGTTACGTAAAAAAAAAAAATGTTTTTTTAAATTACAAATTGTGTGTGAAATCACTCCAGTCTCCTGAGCAGCACCACAACACACCAGGCGGACTTCCTGTCCTAAGAGTTCCTCTCCTTCCTGTCTGAAAGTCTCTCTGTTTCACAAGTATGACGTTTTCTGATTTTTGTTGTAGTCGTTTAGCAGACGCTCTCCTCCAGAGTGACTTACAGGAGCAATTAGGGTTGAGTGCTTTGCTAGTCGGCCCGGGGATTCGAACCAGCAACCTAGGCTATCTGACGAATGAGAAAGATGAAGAGAAAGAGAATGAGCTATATGACGAGAAAGACAGAGATGAAAAGAGACAGAGAGAGAAAAAGACAGAATGAGAAAGATGAAGAGAAAGAAAGTGAAAACTAAGTTGAGTGTGTGTGGGAGGAAAGGAGAGGAAAGGAGAGGAGAGGAAATGAGAGGCGAGGAGAGGAGAGGAGAGGAGGGGAGAGGAAAGGAGGAGCGAGAAGGTAGAGGTGGACTGGTGAGGATCAGTGAGAGGAGAGACGGAAGTATAGAATAGGAGAAGGCGATAAGGACTTATAGAGCAGGGAGAGGGGAGAGGAATGAGAGAGATGAGGATGAGAAAGGATGATGAGAGAGAGAGAGGGAAGTGAGAAGAGGAAGAAGGAAGAGAGGAGAGGAGGCAGGAGGAATATGAGAAGGAGAGGAAGAGGAGAGGAAAGAGACTGAGAAGAGAGGAAAGGAGGAGAGGAGCAAATTAAATGAGAGGAAAGGATGAGGGATATAAGATAAGAGGGAAGGAAAGGAGAGTGGAGGAAAAGAGGGGAAAGGAGGAGAGGCAGAGTAATACTTAAGAAGAGGTAGATAGGAAAGGCAGGAGCAGGAGAGAGGCAGATAGAATATGAGAGGGCAGTAGGAAATGAGTAGGCGAAGAAATGGCAGAGGTAATAGGGAGACGGTAAAGCAGCGAATGAGAGGAAAGAGGACGGAAATCGAGCAGCAATGATAGATGCAGCTGCGCAAAGATGAGGCAGGATGAGCAGGCTATGAGGTAAATCGACCGGAGCCGAGCAGAAGGACAATTGAGGTAGAGGAACGTGTATGTAGTTACGCTTTTTCTCGCCTTACGGCAAGAGAGGGCAACACTCCGCAGTGCTCACTGTTTCTTTGGCCTTTCCGGTGGGCTCCTGTTGCCACGGTCGTAAGGAAGAACGGGCATAGTGGATTCTGTTAAATGCGTTGGCCACAACGGGTAGGTCATGTGTAGTTCAAGTTGAACAGCTGTAGCTCAGGACTGATACTTCAGGTAGGGTAAGGAAGTCTTCGAAGAAGGCCCAGTTCTGAATCTGTTTAACTGTTTTTTGAGAGGGATGTGAGAGGAGAGTTACTTGAGTAGGATGATGCTTTATGAGAATGAGAGGGGAGACTGGAATTGTGTAGATTAGAGATAAATGCTGAAAGGGAGTTAGGTGAGAGGAAAGGCTGAAGGCACGCATTTGAAATGTGACGAGGCAGAGCCAGAGAAGAGGATGTGCTACGGATAGGCAATTCAGTGCAGCCAGCCTGCCTATACTGCAGGGGTCCTATCAGTTAATATATCAGAAGGGTTGTCAAACTTACACATAGGTTCTGACTCCCCAATGAAATACACACTACATCGCTCTTTTTCCTATAACCTAGGTTGTCTGGCCAACTATCTTTATTGTTATACTCCACCGGTCTGTGCCCATAGGGAAATAGGGTGTTCACTCAATTACACATATGCTAGATTGCCGTTTTCTTAAACTGATGATTCCGTAGACATGCTGCATTAGGGATCCATCGCTTATCACGCTTGCACATTTTGTCCTGTCACCACCGTCCTCTCCATGTTCCCTCGTTGTTTAAAGTTCACCACTGAGCCGGTTTTTTGTGCACACCACATCCAAACAAACGCAGCAGCATGCTGTCCCACCATCATCATGGGACCTCCAGTTTCTGTTTTTATCCGCTGCTGTGTTCCTCAGGACTGGTTAATCATTACCTGCTGTGCTCTCTTCCATGCCCATCTTTTGCTTCTCTATGTTCTCCTGTCTCTCTGCCGTATGCTCTACATGGCTGCCGTAGTCCACCTCTCTCGGTCTGCTACTCTTATCTCTCCTCTTTCTCACCTTCCTGCGTTCTCTCACTCCTCTCCTCTTCTCAAGCTATCTCTCTGTCATCTCAATCCTCGTTCCTTCTGCCTTGCCCTACTCGTCCTCGTCCTCCTTGTCCGGGCTACCTCTCCTCTCTGTCAGTCTTCTCTGCCCTAACTCTGCTCTCCCAGTCATCTCTTCCCCTATCTCTCTTCTGCTTTGTCTTCCTCTTTCGTTCGCTCTTTCATACCTGTCTCATCAGTACCTCGGCCTTCCGCTGCCTCCCTTCTCCTCTGCTTCCCCCTGCTCTCTCACTTCTTGCTCCATCCCTGTCCCCTCTTTCTCCCTTTTGGGCTACCGGTTTCCGCGAGATCACCCGGCCCTTCCGCGCTTGCCCGCGTATTCATCTCCCTCTGGGTTTGGTCTGGCGTGCCCCCAGACTTTCGTCCTCCGTCCTCTGGCCTCTCCCCCCCCGTTGGCTCTCCGTCCTGTCCTCTTCTTCGCCCCTATGCGCCTCCTGTCGCCTTGCTTCTCCCCTTGCTCTCTCTCCCGCGTGCTCCTCTCGCCGGCATCCGCTCTCTCGTCCTCTGCTCACTCTTCCTGTCCCTTCGTTCCACCTTGCCTGCCTCTTCTGTGCGCCGCCCTGTCTCCCCATCTTGCTCTCCTCCCTCGCAGTCTCTCTCCTCCGATCCATTCTCGCGCCCAGTCCTCCGCTCGCCCCTGTCCCTCTCCTCACCCTCGGCCCCGTCTCGTGCCCGCCTGCCGGCGTCCACTGTCCCTCTTCCGCTCCGTCGCTCACCTGTCGCAGCTGCTTCGTCGCCCTCTCCTCCTTGGCCCTACTCTCTCACCTTGATGCTCTCCCCGTCGCCGTGCCTTCTCTCTTTCCCTTCCGCCCGGGACTTTTGGCATTTACTCCTCCTCATCCTGTGTCTCCTCTCTCATTCCCCCTCCCTTCTGTGCCTTCTGCTTCGCTCGGGTCTCCTCCCCTCTCTCTGCTCCGTCCTGGGGCTTGCTTCCGCTGCTAGTCCTTGCTCCTCTCCCTCGTCGTCTTTTTCTGCCCTTGCTTCTCTGTCTCTCTTTTGCTGCCTCTCCGTCCCCTCTCTCTCCCTTGCGTCTCTCCTCCCTACTCTCTCCCACCTTCTTGTCGCTCACGATTATCAGCTCTCCTGGTCACCCCTTCGGGGTGGCGGGCTCATCATCGCCCCCGGTTCCGCTCCCCTGCGTGCCCTGTGCTCCCTTCCTCTCTCCCCTTTGCGTCATCTCCTGTTCCCTTCTCTTCTTCTCCTTAGTCTCTTGCTCCTTCGGACCCATGCCAATCTCTCTCCGTTGCTTGCTCTGCAGTGTTTAGCGCTGTTGCTTGCTTCTGTGTTTCGTGTGGTGTGGTTTTCGTGGGGTTCCCGGGTGGGATCTGGAGGGTGTCCCTGACGGGGTCGTGTGCGTAGCGCCCTGCCTGCCTTCGCAGCGTCGGGTCTCCCGGAGGTTGCGCACGGGGGAGGCCGTCGGACCCGGATCTGCGGTGTTGTGTGGTCCGGGTGGGGGTGCTGTGGCCCCGGCAGTGGCTCCGCGTGGCGGGGGCGTTTGTTGGTCCCGGTTTTCCTGCTGTTGTGTTTGTCCGTGCATGCCTCGCCCTGAGGGGCGGCCCGCACATTTTTTTTTTTTTTAGGTATTGTTCTTTTTTTGTTGGGCTTGGTGTGTCTTTTTTTTGTGCGCGTCTTTGCGGCTGTGCCCGGTGGGCGTCGCGGCGTGTTTCTTTGCGTGTAGGCACCGCGCGCGGGTGGTCCCGTCCGACGGCGCTGCCGGGCTGCGCATTTGTGTGCGGGCACTGGGGCGTCTGGGGGTCGTGGGGGGTGGTCTCGGCCAGAGCCCAGCGGATTGGGGGCTTCACGCATGCTCACTTCTCTGGGGTCACGCTGGTCTCAGTCGACTGGTGGCTAGGATGGAGCGAGGGTTGCTCCGGCTGGGTCCTCGCTCGCCTCACCTTGCCTCTCTCTTCTTTCCCGTCGCCTATGCTCGTTCCCTTGCTACTCTCGACCTGTCCCCTTCTCGTCTCCCCCGTCTTGCCATTCGGGGTCGTTCCCTCTCTCTCAGTCTTGCTGGCATCGTCCCTGCCCTCTCGTTCATCGCTATGCTGCATCTCCCCTCTCTCCTCCTTTCCTCTGCATCACGCGTGTCTCCTCGTGATAGAGTTGCGTCCCTCCATCCTACATCTCATGTTAGTCAATAGAGGCAAAGAAGCTTTGGAGGCCTCAGACGGGCCATCAGGCAACATAAGCCCTGTTCTATCTTCCCCATTTCCGCGTGCGTCACTCTGTCGAATCTGTTTCAGTCATCTACATCCTCTCTCTGATAATCAGGTTCATCTCTCTCTCTCCTACATCTCTCATGTCCGGGTCCGTCCTCTTCTCCCCTTCGCGTCCTCGTCTCGTTCACCGTCTCTCCTCTCCCTCTTCCTTCTACGTCGTTTCAGTCATCTCCCTCTCCTCCTCTCTCTCATGTGTCAAGGGTCTCTCCCTACTCTGCCTCTCTCTCTCTGTAGCAGATGTCGTCTGCGTCCTCCCTCCTCCTTGCTTGCTGTTCAGTCTCCCCATCTGCCTCTCTCTTCTCGCGCCTGTTCAGTCTTCGCTCCGTTCTCCTCCTCTCCTCTGCTGTTCAGCCAGCGTCCTTCACTCCGCCCTCTCCTCCTCCTCCTGCCTGGCTTCAGTCTCTCCTCTGCCTTCCCTCTTCTCTGTTCAGTGTCCTCCTTCTCCCCTCTCTCGCTGTTCCAGGTCTCTTCCTCTCGTCCCTCTCGGTCTCCCTGTTGCACGTCTGCTCCTCTCTCCTCTCTCCTTGTTGCAAGGTCTGGACTCCGGTCTCGCTCCATCTCTCTGTTCACAGTTCTCTTCCTCTCCTCCTCTCTCTGTCAGTCAATCTGCCTACGTGCTTCTGTTCAGTCTCTGCCTCTCCTCCTCTCTCTGTCAGGCTCTCTCCTCTCTCTCCTTCATCTCGGGGTGTTCAGGTTGGTCTCATTCCTATCCCCGTCGTCTTCCTGTGTCAAGCTCTAGGCTCCTTCTCCTCACTCATCTGTGTCTGTTTCAGTCCCTCGATCACTCTCTTGTTAAGTCTCGTTACCTCTCTCTCTGATTTAGTTCTCTCTCTCGCTCTCCTCCTCATCTCTTTCAGGTCTCATAACTCATCACCCCTCTCCCCTTCGGCTGTTCAGGCTCCTTCCTACTTCCCCCATCCCTCCATGCTCTGCTCGTGTCAGACTCTCCTCCCTCTCCGTCATCTCTCTGTTCAGACTCATCATTCCCTCTCTCGATGCTTCAAGGCTCTCTACACTCTCATGCCATTCCTCTTCTCTGTAATCCAGATTCCCTCTCCCTCTCTCCTCCTCTTCTTCAATGTTCATGCTCTCTTCCTCCTCCGTCTCTCTGCTCAAGCGTCTCTCCGTCTCGCTCTCTCTGCTAATGTCCAGTACATCGTGTCAATCGTCCCTCCTCTACTCTGTCATTGTGTTCACATTGTTCTCTTCACATCTCCTCCTCTCTCTGTTGTCCACTCTCTACTCTCCTGCACTCTCTCTTGTTACAGAGTCTCTCCGCTCTCCTACTTCCTATTACAGTCCTGCTGCTCGATCTTCTCCTGGCTCTCTGTTCAGTCTCTGCCCGTGCTCCCTCCCTGCTCTGTTCAGGTCTCTTCATCTCCTCCTCTCTCTGTTCAGTCTCTCCTCATCCTCCTGCTCTCTGTTCCGTCTCTCCTCCTCCCCCTCTCTCTGCTATCAGCCTCATCTCCTCTTCCCTCCTCGTCTCCCTGTTTCAGTCTCCTCCTCTACCTCTCTGCTCGTCTATTCAGACGCTCAGCTCCTCCTCCCCTCATCTCTTCTTGTTCAGGGCCATTCTCGTCTCTCCCTCCTCCTCTCTCTGTTGCTTAGTTCCTCGTCTCCTTCCTCTCTTTCTGTTTGCAGATCGCTCGTCACTCTCCTCCTCTCTACGTGCTTACAGATCGTCTCTCTCCCCTCTTCTCTCTGTTGCAGATCCTCTCCTCGCTCTCGGGCTAACCTACTTCATCCTTCGTATCGTCTCTCCTCTCGTGCTTCCTCGGTGCTCTGGTTCAGCATTCTCTCCTCCCTCTCTCTTCTTTAGTTAGTTCCTCTGCCTCTCCTCGCGCTTTCTCTGTTCAGCTCTCTCCTCTCCTCCTCTCGGTCTGTTCAGTATTCTCGCCTGTCACTCTGTCCTCCTCTCTGCTTCGTGGGGCAGCCCAGTCCTCATCCCCTTCTTCCTCTCTCGGGTCTGCTGTATTCTGATTTGTCTCTCCGTCCTCTCCCTCTCTGTTCAGGCTCTCTCCTCCCTTTCTCCTCTCTCTGTTCTAGTTGTCCTTCCTTCCTATCTCTCCTCTCTCATCTCTGTCAGGTCTCTCTCCTACTCAACACTCTCTTCTCTCTCATCCAATCTTCCTTTCACAAACCTCACATAGATCAGAAGGGTTACTTGATTCATTATTATTGTTCGTGTATCCTTCTTTTCCCACCATCTCGCTTATCTTATAAGTAGGAAACTGAAGGGACTGCTCCTAGACTCCTCACTCTCCTCAGCCCTCCCTTGCCTGAACTTACTTTCCTCTCTCGTCCTCCATACGCTCCTGTCGTCTGTCGGCTTCCCGTCCCTCTCATAACACGGGTTTCATATTATTGTAAGCTGTCACACTCTCTCTCTCTCATCTCTCCTGTGCGTTGTGTCTAATCGATAGACGTTCATATGTTTATACGTCACTACACCTGATATCTCATGCGCCAAGTTGTCCCCATCTCCGCCCGACACCTTTTTAGGCGAACCTCACCAGGGATAGCTGATTACGGTCCGAAAGAAAACACGGTCTCAACTCCTTTGTCATCCCGCATCCTCTCTTCAATGCCGAGTCTTTTCATCTGCTCTTCCGTCTCTCCCGCATCTCTCCTCCTCTCGTCTCGGTATATCTCTCTCTCGTTCTGTCGTCTTCTCTCCTAGCTCTCTCTGCTCTCACTACTCCTCTTCGTCAATCTAAACTCCTGTCTATATCAGCGTTAGAACTAGGGTCACGGCGACAAGAGCTAGGCTTTCGGAGAGAGAAGGAAGAGAGGAATGAGGAGAGAGAGAGAGAGACAGAGGAGCACAGAGAGAGGGAATCATACGAAGACAGACCAATACTGCTACGAAGGGTGAGGAGCATTTAGGAGCAGGTAGGGAGCCAGGAGAGAATTAAGTATGCCGCCCCTGAGCCAAGACCTAGGGGCAAGAAGAAGAGAGACGCGAGTAACCCAGTAGACCATTGACTGCAGGAGATGAGAGAGAGGCAGAGAGAGACGAGGGAGAGAGAAGCATGGGGTCCTCGACTAACGCAGTAGGCTGAGAGAGACATGAGAGAAATGCGCTCGATTACAGCATGATGAGAGAAGAGAGAAGGGGGAGATGCAAAAGGGCCCTGGCGGTAGCTAGCCTGCTTGAACATATGCAATGCCCATGGGTCCTCCTGCAATGCCGCAGCTTTGTTGCCTCCCGGGACTGGTGGCCGGCGTCCTTCTCTCGCATGCCCAGGTGGTTCCTCTCGCATTCTGCCCAGGGTTCTTCCGCCATGCCCAGGCGTCTCTGCTGCAATCGCCTCGAGCTGGATCCTGCTGCCGACCCCGTCGGGTCCATGGGTCCTCCCTGCAATCCGCCAGTCCGCTCTCGTCATGCCCCAAGTGGCCTCGCTCTGCAGTGCCCCAAGGGTCTTCCTGCATGCGCCAGGGGATCCCTCTTTCGGTTGCATCGTGCCGAGGGTTCCTCTGCATTGCCCAGGGTCCTCGCTGCATCCAGGTCCTGCAGCCCGGTCTCCTCGCCCTTCGCTTGCATGCCCAGGGTCCTGGCTCACGGGTCTCTGCATGCCAGGGTCCTCCGCCTGGGTCCCTCCTGCATGCCGCGGTCTTCCTGCCGATGCCCAGGGTCCTCCCTGCATGCCCAGGGTCCTGCCTGCATCCCAGGGTTCCTTCCTGCAGTCGACCAGGGTTTGTTCCTGCATGCCGGCAGGTGTCCTTCCTGCCATTCCCTAGGGTCATGCGCTGCCAGTGCCTGCCTTCTCTTCATGCTGCCCAGGTCTTCCTGCATGCCCCAGGGTCCTGCTGCATGTCCCTGGGTCCGTGCTTTCCTGCTATGCCAGGGTCGTTCCTGCATGCCCAGGGTCCTCCTCTGCATGCCCAGGGTCTTCCTGCATGCCCGGGTCCGTCCCTGCATGCCACGGTGTCTCTGCATGCCCAGCGGTCCTCCTGCCATGCCCAGGTGCCTGCTGCATCCCTTCCCAGCACTACGGTATCTGGGCCTATTTGACTTTCATTTGCTCTGCCCTGTGGAGTTTCCTCAGCCTGGTCCCACAGAGAGAGCTTTGGGCTCCAGTCCTGTTGCGACAACTGGACTGGTTACCGACCTCCACAGGTCCAGAACATTACAGTTACTAGTGTCAGTATAGACCCCCATATAAACCTGAAGGCCATTGGATAGACGCAGGCCATTTACAGAGTGACGGACGAAACAGTCTAAACTGTATTTTCTGGAACACATCTCTACAATATGTGAGTCTTTCTAGGTACAGCACAATTCTATTTTCGTGTGTGTGTGTGTGTGGTGTGTGTGTGTGTGTGTGTGGTGTGTGTGGTGTGTGTGTGTGTGTGTGTGGTGTGTGTGCTGGTGTGTAGTGATGTGTGGTGTGTGCTGTTGTTTAAGGTTTTTTTTTTTTCCGTGTTTTGGTTTTTTAACTTCTTGTGGTGGACCAGAAGTCGCCTGCACAAAGAATATGTACGAACAGTACAAGTTGACCAGCATTTTGTTAGTCGACCACAAGGTCAAATGCTATTTCTAGGGGGTTTAGGGTTAAGGTTAGAATTAAGTTAAATATTAAGGTTAGGAGCTAGGGTTAGGTTTAGGGTTAGGATAACGTTTAGGTTTTTGGGTTAGGGTTAGGGTTAAGGTTAGGGTTAGGGTAAGAGTACGGGTTAGGATTAGGGTTAGGGTTAGGTGTTAGGGAAAATAGGATTTTGAATGGGACTGAATTGTATGTCCCCACAAGGTTAGCTGTACAAGACTGTGTGTACGCGTGTGTGTGTGTGTGAGTATATCTGTCTCTATTTCTTACGTGTTTGTCACTGTTGTCCTCCTCTTGCTCCTTCAGTGCCGCCAGTACAAAGGCCTGGTAGTGCTGGTGACCCGGTAGGGGGCGGTTGTAGAAGCCGTTGTAATTCTTCTCATCTCCCAGCGTGAACGTAGCGGGCAGCGAGGGCAGCTTGGCAGCGATGTACGGCCGCGTGGGCTCAACCTGGCGCCTACGACGCAGGACAGGACCCTCGCCGGACTCCAACAGCTGAGGAAAACGGTTTTCCAGATTAGACGTTAAAGGTTGAAGTTCAAGGGTTAGAGGTCAGGGAGAAGTCTCAGACGCACCCTACACCCTACGTAGTGCTCTAGGGTTACCTTGACAACCCTGATGTTGATACGACCACTCACCTCCTCCAGGTCCATCTCGTCGGGGTTCTCCCATCGCCGTGACGACGACGGGGACACCGGCACCACCACGATGTAGTACCATCTGAGAAACAAAACCCCACAACACATGACATGTACACACCAACATTTATACATTTAGTTGAGCTTGAATTTGGTCTTTTCACAATATGAGTAACATAGTTTTACTTCCCCCCCCAACAGAACGGTGAGGTCGTGAATAAACCACCGATTGGCCAGATCCTCAGGAAGATGACATCATCCTTTTTTTGGAAATAGCAAGCATTCTCCTCTCTCCTCTCCTCCCTCTGCTCCTCTCTTCTCTCCCCCTCTCCTCTCCTCTCCCCTCTCCCCTCCTCTCCTCTCCTCCCCCCTCTCCCTTCCTCTCCTCCCCTCTCCCCTTTCCCTTCCCCTCCTTTCTGCTCCACGTGTGACTCCGTCTTTCTGTTCGTCTCAGAGTGGTTTGAAGACATAATCTAACAAGATACGCTTACTACTCAATACACCAGCTGCAGTTACGATACTGTCATCTGAAACTGAGCCCTCAACAATGTTGTGTACGTTTGGTGTGTGTGGTGTGTGTGTGGTGGAGAGTGTGTGTGGTGGTACGTGTGTGTGTGTGTTGTCGTGCGTGCGTCGTGTTGGTGCGAGTGTGTGTGTGATGTGTGCGTGTGAGGTGTGTGTGTGTGTGTGTGTGGGTGAGAGAGTGTGTTGTTACGTGTTGTGTGTTGTGTATGTGTGTGTGTGGTGTGTGTGTGTGTTGTGAGAGAGTGTGAGTGTAAGTGTGTGTGTTGTTGGTGTGTGTGTGTTGTGTGTGTGGTGTGTGTGCGTGCGTGCGGGTGCGGTTGCGTGCGTGCGTGCGTGCGTGACGCCTGCGTGCGTGCGTAGCGTGGCGTGTTAAGCCTCTCAACCGGTGCTCCAACAGCACAGTAAATCTTTTTTACCAACATCAGGACGCTGTTTCCGGCTCTGACTCTCGGTTGCCCCTGGGACTGGGATAGCCAGTGGTAGAGGAAGGGCTCTTCCTGTATGTCAAACCAGTTCACTTTCTGGACTGCCTTCCAAAAAGGGGCAACTATTCCCTACATAGTGGGCCACTACTTTGTTTATCCAGAGGTCCTCATGGGGGGCAATATTTGGGTACAATTTGGACATTCTGAGTTCTTACATTTTGGGTCATTTTTTGAAGGTAATTTGACCCAATGTCCCGATTTGACAGAAGGTAAAAAAAAGTATTGGCATAATTATGCTGCAGTAGAGGAATGGACCGTTTCAGATGGTAAACACAAGGATCATGTACTTCCTGTTTGCTTTCTACAAAGCGTTTGGCTACTTCCTGTTTGCTGTCTATAAAGTACTTTGGCTACTTCTGTTTGCTTTCTACAAAGCTTGGGCTACTTCCTGTTTGTTGTTACAAAGAGTTTGGGCTACTTCCTGTTTGCTGTCTATAAAGACTTTGGCTACTTCCTGCTTGTTGTTTCTACAAGTGAGTTTGGGCTACTTCTGTTTGCTGTCTATAACAGACTTTGGGCTACTTCCTGTTTGTTGTCTACAAAGAGTTTTGGGCTTACTTCCTGTTTACTTCATTAGTCAGTATGTGTTAGAAAGGCATTTACCTAAAAAAAACTCCCAGCCGAACGATTACATGGAGGTGATTGGTGTTTTCATGGTCCGATATCAAATACTAAAACCTGACTAGTCCTTTACATTAGACATGGTCCTAAATAGTAGTAGTTAAAGTTGTAGCTAAGTGAGTTACAATTGATACTAACCTGACTTGACTAGTAGTACTGTACTTTAGGCAGGTCTATGTGAGCTTCCCTTTCTGGTTGTGCTGAGTCGAGTAGAGGACAGGTTTAGTCTTCAGGAGGCTGGGGCGGTCCTGAATGGACACCTGTTGCCTGTAAGTCCTCGACCTGCGGTGTTTCTCTGGACAATCAACACAAAGCTGTAGTCTGTATCAGGCTGGCAGTCTGGGTGATCAGCTTCCTTTCAAGTTCCCTGGACCTCACACTCTGCTTGGTTATACAGGACTGGAGGAGACACAAACAACACACACACACACACACACACACACACACACACACACACAACAAACACAACACACACACACACACATACACAACAACACACTACACACACACACACATGCGTACTCCATCGCACGCACGCACACACATCACACACATACACACACACACAACACACATCACACCACACACACACACACACATGGAACAGACACACACACACCAACACACACACACACATGACACATATACACGACAACACACACACAGACCACACGCACACGCAGGGTCAAAGTAGTGGTTTAGTGTTTAGGAAGACACAGACAGACACGACAGACAGACAGACAGAGACAGACACAGACCAGAACAGACATCAGACAGAGACAGAGACAGACAGACAGAAGACAGCTGCAACAGCCAGTAGGCTTTTAACTTGAAAGGCACTTGGGACTGTAGTTTTTCTGGCACTTGTCCCAAGTGAGCAGGAAACTGATGTTATGTACGGAGGCTTTGAAACCGCAAACTTGTGGCAAACGCTGTGGTGGGGGGGTTAAAATCCGGGTTTAGATGATTACTGGTCTGGACATGACAACTTTAAAACACGTTCATTTATTACATTTGATTAAAGATCTTAACAACAGCACCCAGGTTCAGAAGTCGATTACCATGACATGAGCACTAACCGTACGTGGGAGGAGAATACTGAGGCTTCAAATATTCACATTCGGTGTGGATAAATAAATCATCTATCCCGACATGTAATGAGGTGGAAAGCAGATAGTACAAACCAGCCCCTTGTGTTTATTGAGGTGAAATCGGAGTGCGGAATACCCAGCCCCTGTGTAGAAGAGGTTGAAAAGTGAGGTACTACCAGGCCCTGTGTAAAATGAGGTGAAACAGATGAGGACAATCCAAGCCTCCTGTGTTAATGAGGGAAACCAGATGAGGACACCGAGCCCCATGTGTTAATGAGGTGAAACAGATGAGGACACGCAGCCCGCTGTGT
>NW_019948585.1:0-4852 GCF_002910315.2 Salvelinus sp. IW2-2015
CTTAACTACACCACTAACTACCAGAAACAACTAACTACCAGGAGGAACAACCACTTAACTCATACTACTAACATACCGGAACTACTAACTACCAGAGCACTAACTACCCCACCCCCAGCCAGAACACACTAACTAACCGACCATACTAACTACCAGAAACACTAAACTACCAGAACTGTGAATACTACTAACTAAAAGAACAACTCCACTACCAGCCACTAACATACCAGAAAACAACTAAACTACCAGACCACTAAAACCCAGAACCACTAACTACCAGAAACACTAACTACCCAGAACATTAACTACCAAACCACTAACTACCAAGAACACTAACTACCAAACCCTAACTAACCCAGACCCACTAACTTACCAGGAACCACTTAACTACTCAGAACACATAACTTACCAAATACCACTTAACTTACCAGACCACTAACTACCAGAACACTAAACTTACCAGACCACTAACTACCAGAAACACTAAAACTACCAGTACCCTAACTACCAGAACCTAACTACCAGTACCCCACTCAAACTAACCAGAACACTAACTACCAGACCAGTAAACTACCAGAACACTAACTACCAGACCACTAACTACCAGAAACCCCCCCAAACCCCTTTCCCACTTTTTTACCAGACCACTAAACTACGACCACTAAACTACCAGAACACTAACTACAGACCACTAACTAACAGACCACTAACTACCAGGCACTAACTTACCAGTACCCACTAACTACCAAGAACACTAACTACCAGACCACTACTGACCATACTACTAACTAACCGGACTACTAACTACCAGATCCAACTAATACCAGACCACTAACTACCAGAACACTAACTACCAGACCATAACTACCAGAACACTATATACCAGACCACTAACTTACCAGGACCACTAACTACCAGAACACTAACTACAGAACACTAACTACCAGACCACTAACTACCAGAACCACTAATACTTACCAGACCACTAACTACCAGACCCACTTAACTACCAGACCACTAACTACCAGAACACTAACTTACCAGAACCACTAACTACCCAGACCACTAACTACCCAGTAACACTAACTACCAGAACACTAACTACCCAGACCACTACTACCAGAACACTAACTACCAGACCACTAACTACCAGGACCACTAACTTACCATAACACTAACTACCAGAACACTAATACCAAACCACTTAACAACCAGAACACTTAAACTACAAACACTTTAACTACCAGAACACTTAACTACCAGACCACTAACTACCAGAACACGTAACTACCAGAACACTAACTACCCAACCACTACTACCAGACCATCTTAACTACCAGAACACTAACTACCAGACCACTAAACTACCAGAACACTAACTACCAGACCAACTAACTAACCAGAAACACTAACTACCAGACCAGCTAACTACCAGAACATAAACTACCAGACCTAGTAACTACCAGAAACACTAACTACAGACCACTAACTTACCAGAACACTCACTTACCAGGAACCACTAACTACCAGACCACTAACTACCAGAACCACTAACCTTACCAGACCACTAACTCACCAGAACACTCACTACCAGTACACTAACTACCGGACTTAGCAAACCATCAAAGGAAAGATAGAGAGAGAAAGGATTGGAAGGAGAGGGAGATGAGAGGAAGAAGAGAGGGGAGAGGAAGGAGAGGAGGGAAGAAAGGATGAGGAGGGAGAGAGCGGTGGAGTGGAAGGATGAGGGGAGAGGAAGAAAGAGAGGAGTGGAGAGAAGAGGGAAGAGGAAGAAGAGAGGAGGGAGAGGAAGGAGAGGAAGGAGATGAGGACGGAGATAGAGATATATTGCACACACAGCTCTGATTAGATTAGGTCCTTTATTATTCAGAAATAGGTGAAAGGTGACAGCATCGTCACAAATTGATTCGAGTAGGAGAGAATGAACAACAGTTAAACCAGAGTGACTCTTTGTTTACTAGGCCCTTCATGCAAGCCCAGGGGTGAGTCGGGTTGTGATTAGCATGCGTCTGCTGCAGGACGACGCTTATAAACCGTCACCTATGAATGGGACAGACAATTGTCAGTGTCTGTGTGTGAGTGCACAGAGCACTGTCTATGTCTGTGTCATGTGTTTGTCTTGTACTGGACTAGCCCTGGGCTCTGGGTGCGATTAAAGCTGTTTGTCTGTACTGACTAGCCCTGGGCTCTGGGGGTTGGATAAAGCTTGTATTTGTCTGTACTGGAAACTAGCCCTGGGCTCTGGCGTTGGGATAAAGCTGTATTGTCTGTAACTTGGACTAGCCCTGGTGCTCTGGGTTGGATAAAGCTGTATTGTCTTACTGGACTATCCCTGGGCTCTTGGGTTGGATAAAGCTTATTTGTCTGTTACTGGACTAGCCCTGCGGGCTCTGGGTTGGATTAAAGCTGTATCGTCTGTACTGGACTAGCCTGGGCCTGGTTGGATTTTAAAGCTGTATCGTCTGTACTGGACTAGCCCTTGGGCTCTGGGTGATAATTGCTGTATGGTCTGTACGGGACTAGCCCTGGGCCTTGGTTGGATAAAAGCTGTATTGTCTGTACTGGACTAGCCCTGGGCTTTCTGCGTTGGATAAAGCTGTATTGTCTGTAACTGGACTAGCCCTGGGCTTGGGTTGGATTAAAGCTGTTATTGGTCTGTACGGGCGACTAGCCCTGGGCTCTGAGGTTGGGTAAAGCTTGTATTGTTGTACTGGACTATGCCCTGGCTCTGGTTGGATAAAGCTTGTTTTGTCGTTACTTGGGACTAGCCCTGGGCTCTGCGGTTGGATAAACTTATTTGTCTGTACTGGACTTAGCCCTGGGCTCTGGGTTGGATTTAAAGCTTGTTATTGTCTTGTTACATTAAGAAACGTAGCCCTGGGCTTCTGGGTTTGGATAAAGCTGTATTGTCTGTTTACTGGACTAGCCTGGGCCCTGGGTTTGGATAAAGCTGTATTGTCTGTTATGGACTAGGGCCCTGTGGCTCTGGGGGTGGATTAATGCTGTATGGTCTGTACTGAACTAGCCCTGGGCTCTTGTGATAAAGGTGTATTGTCTTGTACTGACTAGCCCTGGGCTCTGGGTGTGTATAAAGCTGTATTGTCTGTACTTGAACTACCCTGGCTCTGGTTGGACTAAAGCTGTATATTGTTCTTGGTACTGGACTACCTTGGGCTCTGGTTGGAATAAAAGCTGTATTGTCTGTACTGGACTAGCTCCTGGGCTCTGGGTTGGATGTAAAGCTTGTATTGTCTGTACTGGACTAGCCCTGTGCTTCGTGGGTTGGATAATAGCGGTATTGTCTGTACTGGTACTAGCCCTGGGCTTCTGGGTTGGATAAGGCTGTATTGTTTCTGTACTGAACTAGCCCTGGCTCTGGGTTGGATAAAGCTTGTATTGTCTGTACTGGACTAGCCTGGGCCCTTGGCGTTTGGATAAAACGCTGTATTGTCTGTACTGGACTAGCCACTGGTCTCTGGGTTTGGATAAATGCTGTATGGTCTGTTACTGAACTACCCCTGGGCTCTGTGTGTTGGATAAAGCTGTATTGTCTGTTACTGGACTAGCCCTGGGCTCTGGGTTGTTATAAGCCTGTATTGTCTTGTACTGACTAGCCCTGGGGTCTTGGGTTGGATAAAGCTGTTATTGTCTTGTACTGGAACTAGGCCTGGGGCTCTGGCGTTGGATAAAGCTGTATTGTCTTAAAAAACTGGACTAGCCCTGAGGCCTCTTGGTGGATAAAGCCTGTATTGTCTGGTACTGACTAGCCCTGGGCTCTGGGTTGGATAAAGCTGTATTGTCTGTACTGGACTAGCCCTGGGCTCTGGGTTGGATAAAGGTGACCACAGGGCCAGAAGGGGACCTATATAGCCCTGTGTATTATAGAGTTCATTCAGAAAGTATTCAGACCCCTTGACTTATTCCACATTTTGTTACATTACAGTCTTATTCTAAAATTGATTAAATTGTTGTTGTTTTTCATCATCAATCTAAACACAATAACCTCATAATGACAAAGTAAAAACAGGTTAAGAAATTTTTGCAAATGTATAAATACAAATAACGGAAATCGTTTTCAGAAACTTTACTCAGTACTTTGTTGAAAGACCATTGGCAGTGATAACAGCCTCAAGTCTTCTTGGGTATGATGCTACAAGCTTGGCACACCTGTATTTGGGGAGTTTCTCCCATTCTTCTCTACAGATCCTCTCAAGCTCTGTCAGGTTGGATGGGGAGCGTTGCTGCACAGCTATTTTTATGTCTCTCCAGAGATGATCGATCGGGTTCAAGTCCGGGCTCTGGCTGGGCCACTCAAGGACATTCAGAGACTTGTCCCGAAGCCACTCCTGCGTTGTCTTGGCTGTGTGCTTAGGGTCGTGTCCCTGTTGGAAGGTGAACCTTCACCCCAGTCTGAGGTCCTGAGCGCTCTGGAGCAGGTTTTCATCAAGGATCTGTCCTCATCTGCCCTCATTCCTGACTAGTCTCCAAGTCCCTGCCGCTGAAAAACATCCCCGCAGCATGATGCTGCCACCACGATGCTTCACCGTAGAAATGGCACCCTATTCCCTATATAGTGTACTACTCGTGGCCTCGGAATACGAGTGGCCTCAGAATACGAGTGGCCTCAAAATACAAGAGTGGCCTCAAAATACAAGAGTGACCTCAAAATACAAGTGTGGCCTCAGAATACAAGAGTGGTCTCAAAATACAAGAGTGACCTCAAAATACAAGAGTGGCCTCAAAATACAAGAGTGACCTCAAAATACAAGAGTGGCCTCAAAATACAAGAGTGGCCTCAGAATACAAGAGTGGCCTCAGAATACAAGAGTGG
>NW_019948585.1:6593-14785 GCF_002910315.2 Salvelinus sp. IW2-2015
TTCCCAGCGTCTAAATCAGTCCCTGATTAGAGGGAATCATCCACCTGGTGTCCCAGGTCTAAATCAGTTCCTGATTAGAGGGGAATCACCCACCTGGTGGTCCCAGGTCTAAATCAGTCCCTGATTAAAGGGGAATCACCCACCTGGTGCCCAGGTCTAAATCAGTCCCTGATTAGAGGGGAATCACCCACCTGGTGTCCCAGGTCTAAATCAGTCCCTGATTAAAGGGGAAGAATGGAACTCAAGCAGTGGAACTGGCTTGGAGGGATCTACTGTATACAGTGACTTGGCCAAGATAATGAAGAATGGAACTCAGCAGTGGAACTGGCTTGGAGGGATCTACTGTATACAGTGACTTGGCCAAGAGAATGAAGAATGGAACTCAGCAGTGAACTGGCTTGGAGGGATCTACTGTATACAGTGACTTGGCCAAGAGAATGAAGAATGGAACTCAGCAGTGGAACTGGCTTGGAGGGATCTACTGTATACAGTGACTTGGCCAAGAGAATGAAGAATGGAACTCAGCAGTGGAACTGGCTTGGAGGGATCTACTGTATACAGTGACTTGGCCAAGAGAATGAAGAATGGAACTCAGCAGTGGAACTGGCTTGGAGGGATCTACTGTATACAGTGACTTGGCCAAGATAATGAAGAATGGAACTCAGCAGTGGAACTGGCTTGGAGGGATCTACTGTATACAGTGACTTGGCCAAGAGAATGAAGAATGGAACTCAGCAGTGGAACTGGCTTGGAGGATCTACTGTATACAGTGACTTGCCAAGATAATGAAGAATGGAACTCAGCAGTGGAACTGGCTTGGAGGGATCTACTGTATACAGTGACTTGGCCAAGATAATAAGAATGGAACTCAGCAGTGGAACTGGCTTGGAGGGATCTACTGTATACATGACTTGGCCAAGATAATGCAAGGACCATCTATTTCTAAGGAGGACATCAATCAATCAATCTGCAGGGCAGTACATCAAACTATCTCTCTCTCTCTCTCTCTCTCCTCCTCTCTCTCTCTCTCTCTCTCTCTCTCTCTCTCTCTCTCTCTCTCTCTCTCTCTCTCTCTCTCTCTCCCCTCTCTCTCTCTCTCTCTTTCTCTCTATTATATCTCATTGAATAACAGCCATTTATGTGAACTTCTCTGAAAACAAAAGAGCAGGATATTTTGATTAACAGTAAGGGACGCGTCCCACCCTGGTGTAGGGAACTGAAGTAGAGAAGAGTAGGGAACTGTCAACAACATGAATGATTCATTGAGAGAAAAATGTGTCCACGTTGGCACATGCTTCATCTGTCTGGCTGACTGGGCCTAACGCATAGCTGGAATACACTAGCAGAGCCCCTCGCATCAGGTAGTAGTGTGTGTGTGTGTGTGTGTGTGTGTGTGTGTGTGTGTGTGGTGTGTGTGTGTGTGTGTGTGTGCGTGCGTGCGTGCGTGCGTGCGTGCGTGTGTGTGTGTGTGTGTGTGTGTGAGCTGGGATAAACTACGTCCCAGTGTCCTTTGGAAAGCAGACTGAACCAGGTTTTCATCTAGGATTTTGCCTGTGCTTATAGCTGTATTCCGTTTCTTTTTATCCCAAAAAAAACTCCCTAGTCCTTGCCGATGACAAGTATACACATAACATGATGCAACCACCACCGTGTTTGAAAATATAGAGAGCAATACTCAGTGATGTGTTGTGTTGCATTTGATCCAAACATAACGCTTTTGTATTCAGGACAAAAAGTTAATTTCGTTGCCAAATGCTTTGCAGTATTACTTTAGTGCCTTGTTGCAAACAGGATGCATGTTTAGGAATACTTTTATTCTGTACAGGCTTCCTTCTTTTCACTCTGTCCTTTAGGTTAGTATTGTGGAGTAACTACAATGTTGTTGATTCATCCTCAGTTCTCTCATATAACAAGGACGCCTGTATGTTTGTAGTGACTGGTGGTATTGATACACCATCCAAAGCCTAATTAATAACGTCAGCATGCTAAAAGGGATTTTCTGCGTCTGCTTTTAAAAAAATTTTTTACAGTTCAACAATCGGTGTCCTTCTGAAAAACCTCCCTGGTCTTTGTGGTTGAAACTGTGCTTGAAATTCACTACTTGATTGAGGGACCTTACACATAATTGTTTAGTCATTCAAAAATCATGTTAACCACTACAGAGTGAGTCCATGCAACTTATTATGTGATTTGTTAAGTACATTTTTACTCCTGAACTTATTTAGGCATCGCCATAACAAAGGGGTTGAATACTTATAGACTCAAGACATTTCAGTTTTTCATTTTGTATTAATTTTGAAAATGTTCTACAAACAAAATTTCCACTTTGAAATCCACTTAGAAATTATAGGGTTTAAAAAGGTATTTTTGTCCTGAACACAAAGTTTTATGTTTGAGGCAAATCGAATTCAACACATTACTGAGTAGAACCCTCCATATTTTCAAGCACAGTGGTGGCTGCATCATGTTAAGGGTATGCTTGTAATCATCAGTATAAAAAATTAACGGAATGGAGCTAAGAACAGGCAAAATACTAGAGGAAAACTGGTTCAGTCCGGTTTCCACCAGACACTGGGAGATGAATTCACCTGTCAGTAGGATAATAACCTAAAACACKAGGCCAAATCTACACTGGAGTTGCTGCCCAAGAAGACATGGAATGTTCCTGAGTGGCCGAGTTACAGTTTTGACTTAAATCTATGGCAATCACCTGAAAATTGTTGTCTAGCAATGATCAATAACCAATTTGACAGACCTTGAAGAATTTTGATAAGAATAATGGGCAAATATGGTACAATCCAGGTGTGGAAAGCTCTCAGAGACTAACAGCCAATTGTGTGTAGATCAGTTACACAAATTCAGGCTGTAACACAACAAAATGTGGAAAAAGTCTAATTGAATCTGCCCAGACCCGCCTGCTCACCCCTACCCCTAGTGCCTGGCCACACCCCCACCCCTAGTGCCTGGCCACACCCCTACCCCTAGTGCCTGGCCACACCTCATCCCTAGTGCCTGGCCACACCCCCATCCCTAGTGCCGGTGACCACACCCCTACCCCTAGTGCCTGCCACACCTCATCCCTAGTGCCTGGCCACACCCCCATCCCTAGTGCCTGGCCACACCCTCATCCCTAGTGCCTGGCCACACCCTCATCCCTAGTGCCTGGCCACTATAGTGTTCCATATTGTTATAGTGTTCCATATTGTTATAGTGTTCTATATTGTTTTTGTGTTCTATATTGTTATAGTGTTCTATATTGTTTATAGTGTTCTATATTGTTATAGTGTTCTATATTGTTTATAGTGTTCTATATTGTTCTAGTGTTCTATATTGTTTATAGTGTTCTATATTGTTCTAGTGTTCTATATTGTTATAGTTTTCCATATTGTTCTAGTGTTCTATATTGTTATAGTTTTCCATATTGTTCTAGTGTTCTATATTTTTATAGTGTTCTATATTGTTTATAGTGTTCTAGTGTTCCATATTGTTATAGTGTTCCATATTGTTATAGTGTTCTATATTGTTATATTGTTCTAGTGTTCCATATTGTTCCAGTGTTCCATATTGTTATAGTGTTCTATACTGTTATAGTGTTCTATATTGTTTATAGTGTTCTATATTGTTCTATATTGTTCTAGTGTTCTATATTGTTCTAGTGTTCTATATTGTTCTAGTGTTCTATATTGTTATAGGGTTCTATATTGTTCTAGTGTTCTATATTGTTCTAGTGTTCTATATTGTTCTAGTGTTCTATATTGTTCTAGTGTTCTATATTGTTCTATATTGTTCTAGTGTTCTATATTGTTCTAGTGTTCTATATTGTTCTAGTGTTTTTAACTATGAAGGTGTTAATGTTCTCAGCTCCATCCTTTGAAAACAGACACGTAAAAAGATTCTAGGGATGAGCATGTTCATCTTCAATATGTACCCATTGTTCTTCTTTAGTGCATCTCACATCACGTGGCCCCTTTCCACTACGATTGACTGAGCCCCATATTTATAAACACACCACAACAATCTGACTGACACACACAAAGGCACGCACACACCCACACCCACGCAGCAAAACATTCTGATTCACACACCCACATTCTGACTCACTGTATACCTTTGATTAGGCCTTCATGACTGCTCTCTATTTCCTCAACTGAACAAAGAAGACCGGATGGAAAAACGAGGTAAAAGTCAAGTAGTCCATGTAATGGCCCAGTTTCATTGCTTTCTTTAATCAGAACAACAGTTTTCAGCTGTGCCAACATAATTGCAAAATGGTTTTCTAATGATCAATTAGCCTTTTAAAATGATACATTTGGATTAGCTAACACAACGTGTCATTGGAACACAGGAGTGATGGTTGCTGATAATGGGCCTCTGTACGCCTATGTAGATATTCCATTAAAAAAATCTCCTGTTTATGTTTCAACTCCACAAATTGTGAGCAGAGCAGACATGACTGAAACAGATGCTGAGAGTTTGTTGCGTGCTCATTATGGTACCATGTTCCCGCCAGCAGCATTATAGTTAAAATAAAGATCGTTATACTAGCTCTTTAGTCTGTGTTTTATAAATGTGCAATAAGCATAAAACACAATATATATATATAAGGAATTGGCAACTCGTTTTTTCATTCTGAGAAAAAAATAAAGGTAGGCCACTTGATTTCAACATGTGAACAAAGTGGACTGGCTAGCGTGCTGTTCAAACATCTGGAGACAGACAGACCGGTGAGTTTATAACCATTCAACTGTTTCGCCTTGTTAGCTGAATTCAGAGCTTTATTATTATTATTATATTATACCTAGATAGATCCAAGTTGGCTAAACTTGAAATATAAATGTTAGCTACTCACTGGCACGTGGGTTTGTGCTTGAGAGATTGTTAATGAGACCTGTGCTAATGTTCTAATATGCCTGCTACATTATTAATGAATATTCATTATTTATGGTTCTGGTTAAATGTGTAACAAAAAAGGTAATTTTCATAGACAGACCTAAAAGCCAGATCACTGATTATTGCAACAACAAAAAAAACTGGTTGAACTATTTTGATAAAATAATGTAATTATTAGTGAGTCTTATGGTTGTGGAAGGCTTATATTTAGCCTAGGTAAAACATCTACAAACCCTAAATTCATTAGATTATCCATGACTGTTTGAAATGGCCTATAATTGTGAATAGCACATAAGTTTGAAAAACACATTTTAAATATGAGTTTTAGGCCATATCGCCCAGTCCTAATTAAGGCTATATATACACAAAGACCCCACCATAGAAATATAATCCAATATTACAACAATATCTATTGAAGCCAGTGAGTTGGGTCCATATAATTGTATTTCACATTTACACAAAGCGCCAAATCACAGGCTTCAAAATATATTGTTGTAATATTGTTGAAGCATAGACCCAGATGTTTGGTTTGGGCTTCAGGGAACAGTGAACATGAAGGACGCTGGGAGAGGACAGATGAGTGGAGAATGGTTTTGATCATCTCTCTCTGTCTGTCTCTCTCTCAGACTCTTTCTACAGAACATCTCGCAGTCTCCCTCTCTCTCTATCTCCCTCTCTCTCTATCTCTCTCTCTCTCTCCAAATAATTTGTATATTTTAGATTCTTCAAAGTAGCCACCCTTTGTCTTGATGACGGCTTTGCACACTCTTGGCATTCTCTCAACCAGCTTCATGAGGTAGTCACCTGGAATGCATTTCAATTAACAGGTGTGCCTTGTTAAAAGTTAAACTCTAACATAGTCTACTAGCTAGAAAGGTATCTTGGCATCGTAGAGAACATTTTGCTGTTGTAAAGCAAATTTTCTGCAATTCTACACAGTTTGGCATGGTGCTGAGAGACAATTTTGCAGTTTTAAAGGTAATTTCCTCCAATTCTATACATTTTGCCATGTTCCTCTGCTCAAACATTATAACAAAATCAATGGGCATGTACCCAGAATGCCTCTGGTTTTTGGAATTTGGAGCAGTGGAAACACATGCTCTGGAGTGATGAATCACGCTTCACCATCTGACAGTCTGACGGACGAATCTGCGTTTTGGTGGATGCCAGGAAAACTCTACCTGCCCGAATGCATAGTGCCAACTGTAAAGTTTGGTGGAGGAAGAATAATGGTCTGGCCCTGTTTTTCATGGTTCGGGCTAGGCCCCTTAGTTCCAGTGAAGGGAAATCTTAACGCTACAGCATACAATGACATTCTAGATGATTCTCTGCTTCCAACTTTGTGCCAACAGTTTGGGGAAGGCCCTTTCCTATTTCAGCATGACAATGCCCCCGTGCACAAAGCGAGGTCCATACAGACATGGTTTTGTCGAGATCGGTGTGGAAGAACTTGACTGGCCTGCACAGAGCCCTCACCTCAACCCCATCGAAGACCTTTGGGATGAATTTGAACGCCGACTGCGAGCCAGGCCTAATCGCCCAACATCACTGCCCGACCTCACTAATACTCTAGTGGCTGAATGGAAGCAAGTCCCCACAGCAATGTTCCAACGTCTAGTGGAAAAGCCTTAAGAGAAGAGTGGAGGCTGTTATAGCAGCAAAGGGGGGGGACCAACTCCATATTAATGCCCCTGATTTTGGAACGAGCTGTTGGATGAGCAGGTGACCTCATACTGTACATTTATTTCTATATCTCTCATTGGACCACAGTAGTGCCAGAAACCACTTTAGTTTCTAATGAAGAAAATGATCTTTAATTCTGGAGAAATTGTAGACGTTGTCCATAATTATCCCTGAACTGGCCGGTGTGATATTTGCTGTTGAGAGAGAGCGGGACAATTGTGACGTTGGCCAAAATCTATTCGCGTTAGTTGTCAGGATTCGTTTACACTTCAACGCTGTCTAATCACAATCAGATCACAATGCGTCTTTTTGATTGTCTACACCCGGTTGACAAATGTGGGCACAATCAGAATGTGGACAAGATCAGGACGACAGACGCATGTTAGAACTAGGTATAAACGGGGCTGCTAAATAGTTTTCTCCATCCAGAAAATTGCCACGCAGGGAAAAAAAACTGTATGACTGTAATATCCTCCATATTAAAGGGATAGTTGGAGATTTTGTCGGATGAATAGGAACAGCTAGCATATGTTCCTGTAGACTTCCAGTCATTACGCTAACGCTAGTTAGCACTGGCTCGTGAAACTACATCTAACTTCCTTTATACTGGACGCAGAGACATAAAAAATGGTATCCACTATGGTATTCTATTGCAGCTAGTGATATAAAAAAAAATAAGACTTTTTCACATTTCAAATAATTCCCCATAATATATATATATATATTTTTTTTAAATTGCAGACCCCCTTGCAGTACTTCTAACGGTCCACGGACCCCAGTTTGAAAACCCCTGTTCCAGATAGCAGGCCATGGATCGCATGTCAACATACGTCCCAAATAGCACCCTATTCCCTATATAGTGCACAACTTTGGACCAGACACATATGGAAAGAAGTGCACTATATAGGGAATAGGGTGCCATTTGGGATGCATAGTCAGTATCCATACTGACATACCAGGCTAAGGAGGGACTTGGGGTTGAGTTGATGGCTGTGTAGCTGTGGAATGCTCAGACAGACAGACAGACAGACAGACAGACAGACAGACAGACAGACAGACAGACAACACACACACACCACACACACATGGGCACACACACACACTCACTACACACCACACACACACACCACACACACACACACACACACACACACACACACACACACACCACACACACACACACACACACACACACACACACACACACACACACCACACAACACACACACACACCACACACACACACAACACACACACACACACACACACACACACACACCAACACACATACACCACACACACAGAGAGAGTGACGGTACATTCCAACACAGGCTCTGTCTTTATGTCCTGGCTACTAGATATCCTTCGTGTTGGTTTTGATCTGGTTGTTCTTTCTCTCTTTGTCACATCGACTTACTGCTTCTCCGTGTGTTTGATGTTGCTGAATCAAAGTTCCTGGCACACCAGTGGTAGCAGCCGTTAAAACACAGATGTTGTGTGGTGTTGTGTGGTGTGTGTGTGTGTGTGTGTGTGTGTGTGTGTGTGTGTGTGTGTGTGTGTGTTTGTGTGTGTGTGTTGTGTGTGTG
Organism: Salvelinus sp. IW2-2015; assembly: GCF_002910315.2. NCBI lineage: Eukaryota > Metazoa > Chordata > Actinopteri > Salmoniformes > Salmonidae > Salvelinus > Salvelinus sp. IW2-2015. The sequence continues at coordinate 14,753 of NW_019948585.1, forward strand.
TGTGTGTGTGTGTGTGTGTGTCGTGATGTCGTG
>NW_019948585.1:18795-22876 GCF_002910315.2 Salvelinus sp. IW2-2015
CTTTCAGTCGTTTTCAGCCGTCGTGTTACAAGCTTTTCAGCCGTCGCGTTTACAGCCTTTTTCAACCGTCGTGTTACAGCTTTTCAACCGTCGTGTTACAGCTTTTCAGCGCGTCGTGTTACAGCTTTTCAGCCGTCGTTTACAGCTTTTCAGCCGTCGTGTTACAGCTTTTCAACCGGTCGCATTTACAGCTTTTCAGCCGTCGCGTTACAGCTTTTTCAGCCGTCGTGTTACAGCTTTTCAACCGCCGTGTTACAGCTTTTGGGACACCAGGTGGGTGATTCCCCTCTAATCAGGGACTGATTTAGACCTGGGACACCAGGTGGGTGATTCCCCTCTAATCAGGGACTGATTTAGACCTGGGACACCAGGTGGGTGATTCCCCTCTAATCAGGGACTGATTTAGACCTGGGACACCAGGTGGTGATTCCCCTCTAATCAGGGACTGATTTAGACCTGGGACACCAGGTGGGTGATTTCCCCTCTAATCAGGGACTGATTTTGACCTGGGACACCAGGTGGGTGATTCCCCTCTAATCAGGGACTGATTTTGACCTGGGACACCAGGTGGGTGCAATAATGATGATCAGGTAGAACAGAGAACCAGCAGTAATTTTGAGGATTTTACATTTTGTGATAGTTGTCTTTCAAAGTTGTTTCCATGGGTCCTGAAAACCTAAATTGGCATGACACGAGCTGAATTAAATGTAAAAGTCTTGGATAATAAAATGCTTGGTATACTCTGTGCTCCGTTGACATTTCACAGAGATCTTTGGAAATATTGATGTGAAATCTTCGGAGAAAAAGAACAGGAATTTTGAATTAATATGAAAAGCGTATAATCAAATATGAAAATACTACATGTCATGTCTCAAAATCGCTATCCATCTTAACTCTGTATATTTTCATTATGTCCTGCGGACTCCAGGAGAAAGACGAGTTCAACAGGAAAGTCAGTCTGTCAGCTATCCAGTAGCATTAATTCTGGCACAGAATTCAGCCTAGCTGACGTGATGCTATTTCCTCTGGCCTCCATTGATTTAGTCTCCCGGATTCTGTCCATCCTACTACAAGGGTAAAACCTCCAATAGCTTATGAACGGATTATGATAGAGACATGAGGTTTGGATCGTTTTCTTCAGAGCAGTGGTCACCAACCGGTTTCCTGAGTCGATCACGTTCACAGTCAAAAAGCAAGCTGAGATCTACCGTTCTGATTGTTTCTTAAACATGACTTCAAAAAATGTAACATTAACCTTTATAAAAACATTTCTGTAGGAATGAGGTTATCACGTTATCACAGCATATTGGCTATATATGCCCGAACTGCCAATATTGTTCTTCACAAACCATATTATATTTCAAAACTCAAGCTTTGATAACAAAATACATCAGCACTCGTGAGGCACAGCTGAACATAAATTGAAATAATTTGCTTTTTTATTTGACTAGACTGCATGTGCTGTTCATGAGGCTTTCAAGACAACTGGGAACTTGGGGGAAAACAAGGTCAGAGCTCTAGAAAGATGCCAGAGTTTACGACTTGGAATTCCGAGTTGGATGACCCTTTTTCCCGGTTGTCTTGAACGCACTGAAGTTGGAAGTCTGAGATTTGGAAGTTCCCCGTTGTTTTAACATGGTATTAATCTCAGTAGAGGGGAGATGCAGCAGAGGGTCCACCTCTCACGGTCCCCGCCGCTCTCTCACGGTCCCCGCCGCTCTCTCACGGTCCCCGCCGCTCTCTCACGGTCCCCGCCTCTCTCTCACGGCCCCTGTTCTCTCCTTCCTTTCCTCCGGTGAGACTGACCACAGAGAGAGGGAACCGTCTTCCACCTGATGGCGAAACTCGAGTCGCACCTCATCTGCCTCATGCACAAATTCATGTTGTTCCTGTGACCAGAGAAAGTGAGGTATTTCTTGATATAAAAATAGACACGACGAGKTGCTAATAATAAAAAGGCCTGTCGATACACTTGGCTACTCCCTGCAGCTGCAGCGCGAGTGGAAGTGGGGAGGAGTGTGTTTTTATGTTTTGTAAGAAGTGTTGAATAAAAAAAAAAAAAGGGTTGAGCTGAATAAAACTAAAACATGAAGTCAAATAAACAGCAGCTCGTTGATGAATTCTTTGACAGTCTCTCTCTGGTCACGGTTTTAAAAGTGATCTCACCCAGGCTGGTATCAACCTTTGCTGTGGGGTCGTTGAAGCTGTAGGCATGTTGATTTGAGCTATCTGATTGGCCAGCGCAGTAGGCCCAGTGGAATTTAGCCACAGATCTGCCCGGTCCGCCGGGTAGCCGGAGTTAGTCTTTTCCAGACAAATGAAATGGTTCCGAATGGGAACACTTTGCCTCTACCCGGTGTACAGGGCTTCTGAATCAAGTTCACRTACCGCCAACAGCTCAACACGAAATCTTTTATGCAGAAATGCTCGGTGATCAACTAGGAATGCCTTGAAGAGCCACCAGTTGATCACGAATGACCGGTTGGCGACCAGCGTCTTGGAGGATTATCTACACAGTTAACGTATTATTTTTACCCATGGGTCAAAAGATGTGTTTTGGATTAGACACACTTGACATTATGTTCTGTGTGAACTAGTGTAGCCCACAGCCAAATGGCATAGCCAGACCAGGACCTAACATAAGGACAACTCAGAGTATGCTATTCTGTTCTTCTGAAATAGACTACATTTTCTTCATATCATGCTTCTATAGACCCGTCTAAAATAAACATTGTATTTATTGTGAAGGTGTAGACTATATTACATGGATTTATTAGACTTGTTAAAATGTAGATGTTCCAAAGGTCAGCATCAGTGACTTGTTGGCTATATGTGGAAGCCTGGAGATGRTAAAATGTGTTTATCTTAATTAACGGTRAATTACCGTGAGATCGACAGTTATTTGCTTGACAATCACCGGCTGACGACATTTAGTGACCGCCACAGCCCTAAGGTCATCTACCATCTTATCTAAGCCTGAGGGCCCTCTGCCATCTTATCTAAGCCTGAGGGCCCTCTGCCATCTTATCTAAGCGCCCTCGGAGCTTAGAATAAGATGGCAGAGGGCCCTCATTAGATAAGATGGCAGAGGCCCTCAGGCTTAGATAAGATGGCAGAGGGCCCTCAGGCTTAGATAAGATGGCAGAGGGCCTCAGGCTTAGATAAGATGGCAGAGGGCCTCAGGCTTAGATAAGATGGCAGAGGGCCCTCAGGCTTAGATAAGATGGCAGAGGCCCTCAGGCTTAGATAAGATGGCAGAGGGCCCTCAGGCTTAGATAAGATGGCAGAGGCCCTCAGGCTTAGATAAGATGGCAGAGGGCCTCAGGCTTAGATAAGATGGCAGAGGCCCTCAGGCTTAGATAAAGATGGCAGAGGGCCCTCAGGCTTAGATAAGATGGCAGAGGGCCCTCAGGCTTAGATAAGATGGCAGAGGGCCCTCAGGCTTAGATAAGATGGCAGAGGGCCCCCAGGCTTAGATAAGATGGCAGAGGGCCCTCAGGCTTAGATAAGATGGCAGAGGCCCTCAGGCTTAGATAAGATGGCAGAGGCCCTCAGGCTTAGATAAGATGGCAGAGGGCCTCAGGCTTAGATAAGATGGCAGAGGGCCCTCAGGCTTAGATAAGATGGAAGAGGGCCTCAGGCTTAGATAGATGGCAGAGGCCTCAGGCTTAGATAAGATGGCAGAGGGCCTCAGGCTTAGATAAGATGGCAGAGGGCCCTCAGGCTTAGATAAGATGCAGAGGGCCCTCAGGCTTAGATAAGATGGCAGAGGGCCCTCAGGCTTAGATAAGATGGCAGAGGGCCCTCAGGCTTAGATAAGATGGCAGAGGGCCCTCAGCTTAGATAAGATGCAGAGGGCCCTCAGGCTTAGATAAGATGGCAGAGGGCCCTCAGGCTTAGATAAGATGGCAGAGGGCCCTCAGGCTTAGATAAGAGGCAGAGGGCCCTCGAGCTTAGATAAGATGGCAGAGGCCCTCAGGCTTAGATAAGATGGCAGAGGGCCCTCAGCTTAGATAAGATGGCAGAGGCCTCGAGCTTAGATAAGATGGCAGAGGGCCCTCAGGCTTAGATAGACTGGGCA
>NW_019948585.1:27891-30201 GCF_002910315.2 Salvelinus sp. IW2-2015
GCAAGGCCCCAGGCTAATAAAGATGCAGAGGGCCTCAGGCTTAGATAAAGATGCAGAGGCCCTCAGGCTTAGATAAGAGGCAGAGGGCCCTCAGGCTTAGATAAGATGGCAGAGGCCCTCAGTCTAGATAAGATGGCAGAGGGCCCTCAGGCTTAGATAAGATGGCAGAGGGCCTCAGCTAGATAAGAGGCAGAGGGCCCTCAGGCTTAGATAAGATGGCAGAGGCCTCAGGCTTAGATAAGATGCAGAGGCCCTCAGGCTTAGATAAGATGGCAGAGGCCCTCAGGCTTAGATAAGATGGCAGAGGGCCCTCAGCTAGATAAGATGCAGAGGCCCTCAGGCTTAGATAAGATGGCAGAGGGCCCTCAGGCTTAGATAAGATGGCAGAGGGCCCTCAGGCTTAGATAAGATGGCAGAGGCCCTCAGGCTTAGATAAGATGGCAGAGGCCCTCAGGCTTAGATAAGATGCAGAGGGCCCTCAGGCTTAGATAAGATGGCAGAGGCCCTCAGGCTTAGATAAGATGGCAGAGGGCCCTCAGGCTTAGATAAGATGGCAGAGGGCCCTCGAGCTTAGATAAGATGGCAGAGGGCCCTCAGGCTTAGATAAGATGGCAGAGCCCTCAGGCTTAGATAAGATGGCAGAGGCCCTCAGGCTTAGATAAGATGCGAGGGCCCTCAGGCTTAGATAAGATGGCAGAGGGCCCTCAGGCTTAGATAAGATGGCAGAGGCCCTCAGGCTTAGATAAGATGCAGAGGGCCCTCAGGCTTAGATAAGATGGCAGAGCCTCAGGCTTAGATAAGATGGCAGAGGGCCCTCAGGCTTAGATAAGATGGCAGAGGGCCCTCAGGCTTAGATAAGATGGCAGAGGCCCCAGGCTTAGATAAGATGGCAGAGGGCCCTCAGGCTTAGATAAGATTGCAGAGCCCTCAGCTTAATAAGATGCAGAGGCCTCAGGCTTAGATAAGATGGCAGAGGCCCTCAGCTTAGATAAGATGGCAGAGGCCCTCAGCTTAGATAAGATGGCAGAGGGCCCTCAGGCTAGATAAGATGCAGAGGCCCCAGGCTTAATAAGATGGCAGAGGGCCCTCAGGCTTAAATAGATGGCAGAGGGCCTCAGGCTTAGATAAGATGGCAGAGGCCCTCAGGCTTAGATAAGATGCAAGAGGCCCTCAGGCTTAATAAGAGGCAGAGCCCTCACTCTGCTATCTTTTCACATGGCTCTTAGTGTGCTGTCTTTGGTAAGGACTCAGGATAAATACCTGTTCTTTACAAAGCACGTGACAAATAACATTTGATTTCTTTGACGTGAATTTAAAAATGTTAAGCGCATTTTGTTCCATGAGAAGTGCGAGCGGTGCTGACATCTTGAAAGAAAGTGTGTGTTTTGCATCTGGAGCAGTTTGATTGGTCTGTAATTGAGTGTGTGCCACCGCCACAGTGTTGCTCATGAGCTGAGGACTGCCTCATCCCTGGGACTCCCTCCTCCCTGGGACTCTGTACCCTGAGGACTGCCTCGTCCCTGGGACTCCCTCCTCCCTGGGACTCTGTACCCTGAGGACTGCCTCGTCCCTGGGACTCTGTGCCCTGAGGACTGCCTCGTCCCTGGGACTCTGTGCCCTGAGGACTGCCTCGTCCCTGGACTCTGTGCCCTGAGGACTGCCTCGTCCCTGGGACTCTGTGCCCTGATATGCAGCTCCTCCCTGGGACTCTGTGCCCTGATATGCAGCTCCTCCCTGGGACTCTGTGCCCTGATATGCAGCTCCTCCCTGAGACTCTGGCCCCGCTCTGCTCTGCTGCTCCGCTGCTCTACACATGTCCTCTTTAGGGAGGAGTCCCCCCGCACCCCCCTGTTGTGTCTGCCAAACCACAGATCAGAGTTAACCCTTCAACCGTCGCAGCACACAGCGCACACACACGTTAGCAGAGCGCCTCGCTAAGCAGCCTAACACAACCAACCGCTCACTTTGAATGTTCTCTGTCTGCGTCACTAGTTGTTTGAACTGAACACTAGTTTCCTGCTGCGCTGCACTTCCTGTTCCCCTGACCTGACCTGTAGGAATGATAATGGTCAACTAGGGCTTTCAGAGTTTCTGCTGCAGCGGTTTTGTTAAACTATTAAAATGGTTTTATGACAGGACTGCTTCATGATGGCTCATAGAAGTACCCAACACACACACACACACACACCACACACCACACACACACACACACAGGGTGGACTTTACTTTCCCTACTGACTCTCTCCTCTGATTGTCCCTCTACCTCTCTCTCCTCTCTCGGATTGTCCCTCTACCTCTCTCTCCTCTCTC
>NW_019948586.1:0-2280 GCF_002910315.2 Salvelinus sp. IW2-2015
AGAGTTTAAAAGGTTAAACCATTTTTTAAGGGAATCACTATTATTTACCTATCACAAGATTATGATGGGGAGAAAATCTGAGCTGTYGGCCTAAATAGTTTATAGTGTATCCAAGGCTTTGTATTCTATATGGTAAATTATGGCTGGTATTGGTTACAACCTGCTGCAATAGCAATGTTTCCAGCTATATGAAGGGGATAGTAGGCCAGGTTGAACAAGGCTATCTTAATGTGCACATTATGGAAGTTACAGGTAAATATTAGTTATTTCATGGAGAAAGAACAGTTTCATGTTCATGCTCAGAGTATAGTTGTGCATAGCTGGAGACCTGCTGTAAACAGTGAAAGGATATACTGTAGTGTAACGCTCGTCGTTGGAACGAGAAGAGGAGGACCAAAGCGCAGCGTGGCAAGTGTTCATCATTAATTTATTAAACAGAGAACACTAAACAAAATAACAAAGGATAACGCAACAAAACAGTTCTGTAAGGTGACAGACACATAACAGAAAATAATCACCCACAAAAAACAAAGAAAAACAGGCTACCTAAATATGGCTCCCAATAAGAGACAACGACTGACACCTGCCTCTGATTGGGAACCATACTAGGCCAAACACAGAAATAGTCAACCTAGACATACAACATAGAATGCCCACCCACATCACACCCTGACCAAACAAAACATAGAAACATACAAAGCAATCTATGGCCAGGGCGTGACATGTAGCTTGGGGCATTTTTCTAGTCTAGCAATATATACTGTAGGTATATATATATATATATTTTTGTATTATTTAATGAATTTTTGAATTTGGCCTTAATAGCCCGGGGTTCCGCTAGCGGAACACCCACAACATTCCACTGAAAAGGCAGCGCACGAAATTCAAAAATATTTATTTGAAATATTTAACTTTCACACATGAACAAGTCCAATACAGCAAATGAAAGATAAACATCTTGTGACAATGGGGTCTTCTCACAAAATTCTTTATCGTTTGAAAAGTTTTGTCTACAACTAATATTACCCCCACCATCGAAAGCTAAGCCTCTCATGAACATGTACATGTTTTGCTCTGTGACGCCCACAAGACTCACTCTGAACGGTAACCCGGTACAGTTTAAAAAATGATTGAAAGAATGGTAGTACTTTTAGTGCCCCCGCAAAATAGGTTAAAAATGGGTAAATAAAAAAATAAAAAAATACATTCTGAGCTTTCTTATTTCTCTCAGATTATAAGGACAGACACTTCAAAACCTACTTCCATTCATATGTTTTTTTGGACTATCTGTCTTGATATGTATGATTATGTTTTTCAGTGCGTTTCTATGGGCTAATACCATTAAAACCTGTTATGGACAGGGGGCAGTGTTTCCACTTTGAACGAATTGCGTACCCAAACGGAATTTCCTCCTACTCTGCCCAGAAGGTAATACATGCATATTATTATTACTATTGTATAGAAAACACTCTGAAGTTTAAAACTGTTTGAATTATGTCTGTAAGTAGAAAGAAACTCATTTGGCAGACAAAACCTGAGAAGACATCCAAACAGGAAGTGAGAACTCGATTTTCAAAACAGTGCACAAATGATACCCCATATAGTTATGGATAAGCAAACACTTCCTAGGGCTTCCACTAGATGTCACCGTCTTTTAGATTTTGGTTATATGTTCTACTATAAAGGAGGGGCTCATAGGAGCTATTTTACTGAGTGGTCTTCAGAAATCCTCAGTCTCATTTTTGCGCACTAGCGAAGAGAGTGTCTCGGTTCCAATGCTCTTTCTTCAGACAATGAATTCTCCGGGTTGGATCCTTATTGATGATTAATGTTAAACACATCCCTAATATGGATTGCATACATCATTTGACTTGTTTCTACGACCTGTAACGGAACTTTGAGTTTTTGTCTGGAGAGATTGCTCGTGCGTCATGAAAATGGATTCGTGGGCTGAACATGCTAACACAAGTGGTCTAAATGATGGGCTTTATGTGAACTTTTCAGTCATTTATTGTCGAACTGGGAATCCTGGGAGTGCCTTCTGATGAAGTTATTCGAGGTAAGTGCATATTTATGTGTTTTTGTAGCTCTGTTGACGCCAAAATGGCGACTATTTCTTTGGCTGGATTGTGCTCTGAGCGCCGTTCTCAGATTATTCTTTTTCCGTAAAGTTTATTTTGAAATCTGACACAGCGGTTGCATAGAGGATAAGTTTATCTTTTAATTTTGGTGAATAACACTATGCATCTTTATCAATGTTTATATTTGAGTATTTCTGCA
>NW_019948586.1:5487-7062 GCF_002910315.2 Salvelinus sp. IW2-2015
TAACATAATCATATTGTTGTGCTTTCACTGTAAATCATTTTTGAAATCGGACACCATGGGTCGGGATGTCTCCTGGTCTGACAAACACTGCTATAGCTCTGCCACATTCCACCCAGATGAGGAAGGCCGACCTTAGCGGACACGACGGATTGAGATGCAGCGCGTCAATCGACTCTAAGGGGTTTATTAAGGACGCACTCCATCAATTTTTGGCAGCTGGGATATACACTATATATACAAAAGTATGTGGACACGCCTTCAAATGAGTGGATTTGGCTATTTCAGCCATACCCGTTGCTGACAGGTGTATAAAATAGAGGACACAGCCATGCAATCTCCATAGAAAAATGGCAGTGGAATGGCCTTAACTGAAGAGCTCAGTGACATTCAACTTTGCACCGTCATAGGAGGCCACCTTTCCAACAAGTCAGTTTGTCAAATTTCTGCCCTGCTATATCTGCCCCTGTCAACTGTAAATGCTGTTATTGTGAAGTGGAAATATCGAGGAGCAACAACAGTTCAGCCGCGAAGTGGTAGTCCACACAAGCTAACAGAACGGGACCGCCGACTGCTGTCCTCAGTTGCAACACTCACTACCGAGTTCCAAACTGCCTCTGGAAGAAATGTCAGCACAATAACTGTTAGTCTGGAGCTTAATGAAATGGGTTTCCATGGCCGAGCAGCCTAAGACAAGCCTAAGATCAACATGCGCAATGCCAAGCGTTGGCTGGAGCGGTGTAAAGCTTGCCGCCATTGGACTCTGTAACAATGGAAACGCGTTCTCTGAAGGGATGAACCGTTCATCACCATCTGGCAGTTTGAAGGACGAGTCTGGGTTTGGCGGATGCCAGGAGAACGATACCTACCACAATGCATAGTGCCAACTGTAAAGTTTGGTGGAGTAGGAATAATGGCCTGGGGCTGTTTTTCATGGTTCGGGCAAGGCCCCTTAGTTCCAGTGAAGGGACATCTTAACGTTACAGCATACAAATACGTTCTAGATGATTCTGTGGTTCCAACTTTGTGGCAACAGTTTGGGGAAAGCCCTTTCCTGTTTCAGCATGACAATACCCCCCTGTGCACAAATATAAGTCCATACAGAATTGGTTTGTTGAGATCGGTGTGGAAGAACTTGACTGGGCTGAACAGAGCCCTGACCTCAACCCCATCGAAAACCTTTGGGATGAAAAACCTGGCCTAATCGCCCAACATCAGCGCCCGACCTCACTAATGTTCTTGTGGCTGAATGGAAGCATCTCCCTGCAGCAATGTTCCAACATCTAGTGGAAACCCTTCCCAGAAGAGTGGAGGCTATTAAAGCAGCAAAGAGGGGACCAACTCCATATTACATTTAAGTCATTTAGCAGACGCTCTTATCCAGAGCGACTTACAAATTGGAAAGTTCATACATATTCATCCTGGTCCCCCCGTGGGGAATGAACCCACAGCCCTGGCGTTGCAAGCGCCATGCTCTACCAACTGAGCCACACGGGACCAAGGCTAGCTACAGCTATATTAATGCCCAGGATATTGTAATGGGATTTTCGATGAATAGGTGTCTACATACTTTTGGTC
>NW_019948586.1:11150-14771 GCF_002910315.2 Salvelinus sp. IW2-2015
GTAAATGGGTATTAGCTCGTAACTGATACACTTACTGTCAAATAAAATCAGAGCCGGAGATATCCACCGTGTATACCGAACGCTTTTCAGAAGCCAATGTTGATGTCCTTCCCGCGCCTAGGTAGAGAAAGGAAATTCTGGTCACGTGTTTCCAAGAGCTCTTGTTCGACCTCAGATCAAGATAGACACCCCATTCCACCTTCCACTGCCTGTTGACATCTAGTGGAAGGCGTATGCAGTGCATGCAAATCCATAAATATTAGGCAATTGAATAGGCATGCCCTGGAACAGAGCATCGTTTTCAGATTTTTCACTTCCTGTCTGGAAGTTTGCTGCCAAATGAGTTCTGTTTTACTCACAGACATAATTCAAACAGTTTTAGAAACTTGAGTGTTTTCTATCCAATAGTAACAATAATATGCATATTGTACGATCTAGAATAGAGTACGAGGCCGTTTAAATTGGGCACGATTTTCTCCCAAAGTGAAAACAGCGCCCCCTATTCACAAGAAGCTAGCTTACATGACTAACCTTAACTCTTATGTAGAAATGGAGAAATATCACTTCATCTTGGCATTAAAGCAAGTAGTTGAAACAATAACAAAGTGTTCACCTTGCCACTGTTTTTCTAAATAGGTGAGAGATAGGCCTGTCACATTCATAGACAAACCTATGGATGCAAGGACTGACCGTCCATGTTATCAAAATTATAGTTTTAACCATGTTTTGAGTCTATATACAGTGTTGTTGTTTACATTTACAGTGTTAACAAACATTGGAGTAAAACAAAGTTCTGATGGGGTGCGACAGTTGAACTAAGCTCATAAGGCATACATTTTATTCTTCAAGAATCAATGGGAATATATCATTAATTAGTCAAATTAAGGATTCTAGCATTTGTAGATAAATTAATAGCTTGAATTGATAGATAATATACAGCTGAAGTCGAAAGTTTACATACACCTTAGCCAAATACATTTATACTAAATTTTTCACAATTCCTGACATTTAATCCAAGTAAAAATTCCCTGACTTAGGTCAGTTAGGATCACCACTTTATTTTAAGAATGTGAAATGTCAGAATAATAGTAGAGAATGATTTATTTCAGCTTTTATTTCTTTCATCACATTCCCAGTTGGTCAGAAGTTCACATACACGCAATTACTATTTGGTAGCATTGCCTTTAAATTGTTTAATTTGGGTCAAACGTTCCGGGTAGCCTTCCACAAGCTTCACACAACAAGTTGGGTGAATTTTGGCCCATTCCTCCTAACAGAGCTGGTGTAACTGAATCAGATTTGTGGGCCTCAACCAGGCACACAGAGATGCATTTCGCCACCTGGGTGTCAGAAGGGGGTAAGGAGAAAGGTAGTTGAGTGTCATCCGCATAGCAATGAGAGGAGAGACAATTTGAGGATATGACGGAGCCGAGTGACTTGGTATATAGAGAAAAGAAGAGAGGACCAAGAACCGAGCCCTGGGGGACACCAGTAGTGAGAGTACGTGGTGCAGACACAGATCCTCTCCACGTCACCTGGTAAGAGCGGCCTGCCAGGTAGGATGCATTCCAAGAGTGTGCAGAGCCTGAGACGCCCAGCCCTGAGAGGGTGGAGCGGAGAATCTGATGGTTCAAGCTGTCGAAGGCAGCAGAGAGATCTAGGAGGAGGAGAACAGAGGAGAGAGAGTCAGCTTTGGCAGTGCAGAGAGCCTCCGTGACACAGAGAAGAGCAGTCTCGGTTGAGTGACCCTTCTTGAAGCCTGACTGGTTAGGGTCCAGAAGATTGTCCTGAGAAAGATAACGGGTTTCCTCGGCATGCGAGACCAGTCCATCGGCCTGAGTTCCTCTGAGTCTGGTCTTTTTCTCCTGCCGCAACAGCCACGCAGTTGGTCGATTTTTAAAAAAACAGCAGAGGTATCCCTGAAGGCCGCCATCGTGGAACGACGCGGTGGACTGAAATATGCAGAGTGCGTCAACTCGACACTCCTAGTGGGTTTTAATTTAAAGCCAACCGACACTCCAGCTATGTTAAATAAAATTTGAACATTTTCCTGTTGAAGGATACAGTTCTCCCATAAGAAATGCAGTGTAGCACACCACTTTGCTGGGACTAAAAAAACGGAGTACAATGTTTTGTCCGCAATAACAAGATAGTGTTCTTTAGACAGTCCAAACTTCATATGAACGCAATAAGCTAAGGCCAGTTTTAACAATACACAAGGTCTTGGTGTGATATGTGAAATCAAATGTTTGCAAGGTCTCCACCATGAGGAGGCAATTTACTGATAATTTACATTCTTTTTTTTAATCATTTTTTCCCAAAAATCTGGGGTTTGTGTTCATGATAGTGGCCAAGTCAAGCTCGGAAGTACAAATACGATTAGAGAGACTAAATCACCCAAGAAACCGACTTTAAAATTATTGGGTTAAACTCACAAGACTATCTCTATAATTGATGGTCCGCTTTATATTTCAATTCTAAGATAGGCCAGCAATAGAAACACATTGTAGGTCTTCTTAACACATTCATAATATATAACTTTTCCAATAAAGTGCTGGCTATAGAAAGACAGATCACAAAAAATCAGAGAATAATAAAGGATATAAGTGTTTCGTGTGAAAAGTGTCTGGCCTAATACACTACGGAGAAATAAAAAAGTTTTGAAGGAATGAACAAGCTAACACTAGAGAAAATTATATTCCCACTAATCCCTATTTTTTATACACACATATTTACTTTTTTGGGGTAACACAAACTAGAGGCGCTTTCTGAGTACTCCATTGCTCATGTTTTCTAAGTGGTACCTCAAGTGTCTTCAGACATTTTTGTCCCGAATGTTATGAGTAATACATTCAGATACTGACAAGTAACCCCTAATTACATATGACACCAAGCATTGTTGCAGATGAGGAGTGTTCCATAAAGGGCTTACTCAGAGACAAAAAGATAAGACATGTTGTATTTCTCCGTGCAGAAATATCCCTTTCCTATCAGCTAGGGGGTTAATTACATCCAGTGTTTTGTATGCTCAAATGGTTTGGACGCCTCATTAAATCTGAGTAGATGAAGTGAAAGCATATCAACAGAAAACCCTTCGAACTCTCCAGACAAGTTCCGTTAAAATTGCCGTCGATGAAGACCTATTTTCGATGGATCTCAATGGGTCTGGAGAAAAACACCAGTCTCGGCACCTTTCTTCCACTTCCCGCAGTGTGGATTGACCGCTCAAATATCCTGGGGATGCAGATATGTCTCATCTTAAATCTGCAGATTCTGATGGGGATTTTTTAAGCGCAATCTTGGAGACGCGTTCTATATACATTTCTCACTTCCGCCCATCGATAACTTCTATTCCTCGACTCCACCTCTCGTGACGTTTTCTAGATAAATTACCGCATGCGGTTCTGTCCGCCCTTGCTGATCAGGTTCAATAGAGCCTCGAGAATCCTCCCCCTTTCTCCTCAAATTATATCCAACATTCGATACAGTGGGCTAGCGCATCTGATCTTAAAAATTCGTATAGACCAGTAACTCTTAGTCGTTCCTCTTTTTCTTTTCCCCAAAACACTAGTATCTGCGTCGCTGTCGCATGATCAACTGTGCGTTGATCCGTTACTCTTC
>NW_019948587.1:0-14768 GCF_002910315.2 Salvelinus sp. IW2-2015
TACCAATCATAACTCCACTATACCAATGTGTCTGACCGAACTACATAATCAATACCATTACCAATGTCTATACCTGAACTACTTATACATACACTTCCTCTCCCAGCTTACGTTTACCCCAACTTGTACAGTACATTAACTAATACCCAACTGTTTCGACATACTCAAATATCATAATTACAATAGCAAAACATGTGATTACTTGGTCCAACTACATACAACTGTTTTACTTACGCTTACATACGTTACGTACACTGCCAATTCTGTTTTGTCTAATACCATCATCATCTGAGAGATCAGGTAGGGCTATACATACAACTGTGATGCCGTGATACTACATAGTGTGCTACGAACCTATACCAGTACCGTAACTACATACATCTTTATACCAACTGTTATACCAGCTACATTAACTACCATACCAAACTGTTATACAACTAATAAATTACAAGCAAAACTGTTATACCAACTACATACCAACTGTTTATACCAATGTACATAACTACAATACCACTGTTATACCAACTACTATATACATACACGCTGTTATACCAACTACATATTACATACCAACTGTTATACCAATCTAATTTCTGCATGGCAACTGTTTCCTATACCAACTACATAAACTACCATTAGCAAAAACTGTTATACAACTGTGTATCACAACTGTTTTTACCAACTAGCATAAAACATATCAACGTGTTATACCAACTACATAACTAATTACCAACTGTTATACCAACTACATAATAACTCCCTGATACTACCAACTACATAACTACATACCAATTGTATATACAACTACATAACCACACACCAATAGGTTATAACAAACTATTTATCACATACCATGTTATACCAACTACATAAATACATAGCAACTGTATAACAACTGTTAACGAACTGTTATACCAACTGTTATACCAACTACATAAAATACATACCAACTGCTATACCAACTGTTATACCAACTGTTATACCAACTACATAAATACATAGCAACTGTTATACCAACTACATAAATACATACCAACTTGTTATACCAACTACAATAACTACATAGCACTGTTATACCAACTGTTATACCAACTACATAACCACAAACCATAGTGTATAACAACTATTTAACTACATACCATTGTTATACCAACTACATAAATACATACCAACTGTTAAACCAACTACATAAATACATACCAAACTGTTATACTAACTACATAAATACATACCAACTGTTATACCAACTACATAACTACTATGCAACTGCTATACCAACTGTTATACAACTACATAACACATGGCAAACTGTGTATACCAAACTACATAAATACATAGCAACTGTTATACCCAACTACATAAATACATACCAACTTTTATACCAACTACATAACACATGGCAAACTGTTATACCAGCTACATAACTACATGCCAACTTTATACAACTACATAACTACATACCAACTGTTCTACCAACTACATACATACCAACTGTTATACCAATACATAACTACATGGCAACTGTTATACCAACTACATAACTACATGTCATCTGTTATTACCAAGTTTATACCAACTCACTAAATACATACCAACTGAGTTATACCAACTACTGCATAACTACATCAAACTTTCTACATCTACATAACTACATAAAAACTGTTATACAACATACATAACCAACACCAATAGTTTATACCAACTATTTAACTACGACCAACTGTTATACCAACTATTTAACTACAGACCAACTGTTAGACCAACTCTTATACCCAGCCTACATAACAACATACCAACTGTTATACCAACTACATAATACAAAGCAACTGTTAAACAATTACATAACACAGACACCTGTTATACAACTACATAACTACATGGCAACTGTTTACCAACTACATAACTACATGTCATCTGTTATACCAACTGTTATACAACTACATAAATACATACCAAAACCAATCTACCAACTACTAAATACATACCAACTGTTATACCAATACATAATACATCAACTGTTTACCAACTTACATAACTACATGGCAACTGTTATACCAAACTACATAACAACATAGCACTGTTTAACAGCTACATAAATACATACCAACTTGTTATACCAGCTACATAACTACATGGCAACTGTTATACCAACTACATAATACATACCAACTGTTATACAGCTACTAACTAACATAGGCAACTGTTATACCAACTACATAAATACATAGCAACTGATTTATACCAACTATATAAATACATGGCAACTGTTATACCAACTACATAAATACATACAACTGTTTACCAGCTACATAACTACATGGCCAACTGTTATACCAAATACATAAATACATAGCACTGTTATACCAACTACATAACTACATACAACTGTTATACCAACTACATAAATACATACCACTGTTACAACTACATAACTTACATGGCAACTGTTATACCAACTAATAAATACATAGCAACTGTTATAACAGCTACATAAATACATACCAACTGTTATACCAGCTACATAACTACATCCATCTGTTATACCAACTACATAAATACATGGCAACTGTTATACAACTACATAAATACATACCAACTGTTAACCAGCTACATAACTTACATGGCAACTGTTATCCAACTACATAAATACATAGCAACTGTTATACCAACTATATTAATACATGCAACTGTTATACCAACTACTAAATACATACACATGTTATACCAGCTACATAACTACATGGCAACTTGTTATACCAACTACATAAATACATAGCAACTGTTATACCAATTACATAACTACATACCAATTTATACCAACTACATAACCACACACCAATAGTTACCAACTATTTAACTACAGACCAACTGTTATACCAACTATTTAACTACAGACAACTGTTTATGCCAACTATTTAACTACATACCAACTTTTATAACAACTACATAACTACATGGCAACTGTATCCAACTGTTAACCACTTACATAAATACATACCAACTGTTATACCAACTACATAAATACATACCAACTGTTATACCAACTACATAACTACATACAACTGTTATACCAACTAATAATACAATACCATCTGTGTTATACCACTACATAAATACATTACAATGTTATTACCAACTACATAACTACATACAGCTGTATACCAACTACATAAATACATGGCAACTGTATACCAACTACATAAATACAATCAACTGTTATACAACTACATAAATACATATCAACTGTCATACCAACTACATAACTACATTACCAACTGTTTATACCAACTACATAAATACATGGCAACTGTTATACCAACTACATAAAATAAATTGCATCTGTTATACCAACTACATAAATACATTGCATCTGTTATACCAACTACATAACTACATGGCAACTGTTATACCAACTACATAAATACATAGCAACTGTTTACCAGCTTACAATACATACCAACTGTTATACAGCTACATAACTACATACCATCTGTTATACCCAACTGTTATACCAGCTACATAACTACAACCAACTGTTTACCACTACATTAATACACAAGCAACTGTTATACCAACTACATACCAACTGTATACCAACTACCATAACTACATACCACTGTTATACCAACTACATAAATCATACCATCTGTTATACCAACTACATAAATACATTGCATCTGTTATACCAACTACAGAATACATACAACTGTATACCAGCTACATAACTACATACCATCTGTATACCAACTGTTATACCAGCTAATACTACATACCAACTGTTATACCAACTACATAAATACAAAGCAACTGTTATACCAACTACATACCAACTGTTATACCAACGACCTTAACTACATACCAACTGTTATACCAACTACATAAATACATTGCATCTGTTATACCAACTACATAAATACATTGCTCTGTTATACCAACTACTAAATACATACCAACTGTTATTACCAACTACATAAATACATACCAAACTTATACTAACTACATAAATACATACCAACTGTTTACCAATACATAATACATACCAAACTGTCTATACCAACTGTGTATACCAACTACATAAATACATAGCAACTGTGTATACCAACTACATAACTACATACAACTGTTATCAACTGTTATACCAACTACATATACATACAACTGTTATACCACTACATAACTAC
Source organism: Salvelinus sp. IW2-2015 (assembly GCF_002910315.2). Lineage (NCBI taxonomy): Eukaryota > Metazoa > Chordata > Actinopteri > Salmoniformes > Salmonidae > Salvelinus > Salvelinus sp. IW2-2015. The sequence continues at coordinate 4,182 of NW_019948587.1, forward strand.
ATTACAACTTCCCTACATAAATACATACCAACTGTGTATACCAAACTATAACTACATACCAACTGTTATACCAACTACATAACACACAACCAATGTTATAACAACTATTTAACTACATACCAACTTGTTTACCAACTACTAATATACATACAAACTGCTATACACTTTATTCCAACTGTTTACCAACTACATATATACATAGCAACTGTTATATACCAGACTACATAAATACATACCATGTTATACCAACTACATAATACATAGCAATCGTTATCACCAACTGCTTATACCAATACATCCCACACCCATGTTATAACAACTATTAACTACATACCAACTGTTCTACAAACTACATAACCACACACCAATAGTTATAACAACTATTTAACTACATACCAACTGTTATTAAACACTATTAGTTAGTTCTTGACAATTTTATGGGCTTTCCTCTAACACCGCCTATTATTAGTTCCTGGATGGCAGGAAGCCTGTCATGTACAGGGCTGTACGCACTGCCCTCTGTAGCCTTCACGTCAAATGCGGAGCAGTTGCCTACCAGGCGGTGATGCAACTGTTCAGGATCCTCTCGATGTGCAGCTGTAGAACTTTTTGAGGATCTGTGGAACAATGTCAAATATTTCAGTCTCCTGAGGGGGAAAATATGTTGTCTGCCTTCTTCATGACTGTCTTGGTGTGCTTGGACCATGATAGATCGTAGTGTGTGGACACTAAGGAACTTAACTCTCGACCCACTCCACTACAGCCCGTCAATGTTAATTTTATTTTATTATTTATTTCACCTTTATTTAACCAGGTACAGTGTGGGCAAAAAATTATTAGTCAGCCACAATTGTGCAAGTTCTCCACTTAAAAAGATGAGAGAGGCCTGTAATTTTCATCATAGGCACACTTCAACTATGACAGACAAAAATGAGAAAAAAATTCCAGAAAATCACATTGTAGGATTTTTTAATTTAATTTATTTGCAAATTATGGTGGAAAATAAGTATTTGGTCAATAACAAAAGTTTATCTCAATACTTTGTTATATACCCTTTGTTTGCAATGACAGAGGTCAAACGTTTCTCGTAAGTCTTCACAAGGTTTTCACACACTGTTGCTGGTATTTTGGCCCTCCTCCATGCAGATCTCCTCTAGAGCAGTGATGTTTTGGGGCTGTTGCTGGGGCAACACGGACTTTCAACTCCCTCCAAAGATTTTCTATGGGGTTGAGATCTGGAGGACTGGCTTAGGCCACTCCAGGACTTTGAAATGCTTTTATAAGACCACTCCTTCGTGCCGGGCCGGGTGTGTTTGGATCAATTGTCATGCTGAAAGACCCAGCCACTGTTATTCTTCATGCCCTTGCTGATGGAAGGAGGTTTTCACTCAAAATCTCACGATACATGGCCCCATTCATTCTGTCATTTACACGGATCAGTTGTTCCTGGTCCCTTTGCAGAAAAACAGCCCCAAAGCATGATGTTTCCACCCCCATGCTTCACAGTAGGTATGGTGTTCTTTTGGATGCAACTCAGCATTCTTTGTCCTCCAAACATGACGAGTTGAGTTTTTAGCAAAAAGTTCTATTTTGGTTTCATCTGACCATATGACATTCTCCCATCTTCTTCTGGATCATCCAAGCTCCTCTTAGCAACTTCAGACGGGCCTGGACATATACTGGCTTAAGCAGGGGGACACGTCTGGCACTGCAGGATTGAATTCCCTGGCGGCGTAATTGTGTACTGATGGTAGGCTTTGTTACTTTGGTCCCAGCTCTCTGCAGGTCATTCACTTGGTCCCCCCGTGTGGTTCTGGGATTTTTGCTCACCGTTCTTGTCATATTTTGACCCACGGGGTGAGATTCTGCGAGGAGCCCCAGATCGAGGGAGAATATCAGTGGTCTTTTATGTCTTCCATTTCCTTAATAATTGCTCCCACAGGTTGATTTCCTCAAACAAGCTGCTTACCTATTGCAGATTCAGTCTTCCCAAGCCTGGTGCAGGTCTACAATTTTGTTTTGGTGTCCTTTGACAGCTTTGGTCTTGGCCATAGTGGAGTTTGTTTGAGTGTGACTTTGAGGTTGTGGACAGGTGTCTTTTATATGATAACAAGTTCAAACAGTGCCCATTAATACAGGTAACGAGTGGAGGCAGAGGAGCCCTTTAAAGAAGAAGTTACAGGTCTGTGAGAGCCAAAAATCTTGCTTGTTTGTGGTGACCAAATACTTATTTTCCACCATAATTTGCAAATAATTCATAAAAAAATCCTACAATGTGATTTTCCGGAATGTTTTTTCTTGCATTTTGTCTGTCATAGTTGAAGTGTACCTATGATGAAAATTACAGGCCTCTCTCATCCTTTTTAGTGGGAGAACTTGCACATTGGTGCTGACTAAATACTTTTTTGCCCCCACTGTGGCCAGGTTGAGAACAAGTTCTCATTTACAACTGCGACCTGGCCAAGATAAAGCAAAGCAGTGCAACAAAAACAACAACACAGAGTTACACATAAACAAACGTACAGTCAATAACAAAATAGAAACATCTTTGTACATTGTGTGCAAATGTACATAGATAGGCCATAAAGGTGAATTATTTACAATTTAGCATTAATACTGGAGTGATAGATGTGCAGATGATGATGTGCAAGTAGAGATACTGGGGTGCAAAAGAGCAAGAAGATAAATAACAATATGGGGATGAGGTAGTTGGGTGTGCTATTTACATATTGGCTGTGTACASGTGCAGTTATCGGTAAGCTGCTCTGACAACTGATGCTTAAGTTAGAGAGGGAGATATAAGTCTCCAGCTTCAATGATTTTTGCAATTCGTTCCAGTCATTGGCAGCAGAGAACTGGAAGGACAGGCGGAAAAAGGAAGTGTTGGCTTTGGGAATGACCAGTGAAAAATACATGCTGGAGCGCATGCTACGGGTGGGTGCTGCTATGGTGACCAGTGAGCTGAGATAAGGCAGGGCTTAACCTASCAAAGACTTGTAGATGACCTGAAGCCAGTGGGTTTGGCAACGAACATGTAACGAGGTCCAGCCAATGAGAGCATACAGGTCGCAGTGGTGGGTAGTATATGGGGCTTTGGTGACAAAAGGAATTGGCACTGTGATAGACTACATCCAGTTTCCTGAGTAGAGTGTTGGAGGCTATTTTTGGATAGATATAGGTCTGTAACAGTTTGGGTCTAGAGTGTCTCCCCCTTTGAAGAGAGAGATGCCCGCTGCAGCTTTCCAATCTTTAGGGATCTCAGACAATACGAAAGAGAAGTTGAACAGGCTAGTAATAGGAGTTGCAACAATTTCGGATGATCATTTTAGAAAGAGAGGATTCAGATTGTCTATCCTAGCTGATTTGTAGCGATCCAGATTTTGCGGCTCTTTCAGAACATCAGCTGTCTGGATTTGGGTGAAGGAGAAGCAGGGGCGGGGGTCTGGCTTGGGGAAGTTGCTGCACTGGATGCAGAGCTGTTGGCCGGGGTTGGGGTAGCCAGGTGTAAAGCATGGCCAGCCGTAAAAAAATGCTTATTGAAATGATCGATTATCATAGACTTATCGCTGGTGACAGTTTATCCTAGCCTAAGTGCAGTGGGCAGTTGGGAGGAGGTGGTTTTATTCTCCYTGGACTCCACGGTGTCCCAAAACTTTTGGGAATTAGTGCTACAGGATGCAAATTTCTGTTTGAACAAGCTAGCCTTAGCTTTCRTAACTGCCTGTGTATATTGGTTCCTGACTTCCCTGAAAAGTTACATATCGCGGGGGCTATTCGATGCTAATGCAGAACGCCACAGGATGTTTTTGTGACGGTCAAGGGCAGTCAAGTCWGGGGTGAACCAAGGGCTATATCTGTTCTTAGTTCTACATTTCTGAATGGTGAGGGAAGGACTTTTAAAGAGCAGCCAGGCATGCTCTACTGACGGGATGAGGTCAATATCCTTCCAGGATACCCGGGTCAGGTCGATTAGAAAGGCCTGCTCGCTGAAGGGTTTTAGGATCTGTTTGACGTGATTGAGGGGTGGTCCGTTGACCACGGACCCTTTAACTGTTGACGCAGCTAATGAGGCAGTTGATCGCTGAGCAGATTCCTGGTTGAATGACTGGCAGAGGTGTATTTATGAGGGCTGAAGTTGGTCTGGATGGTATCTAAGAGGGTGCCCATGGTTTACGGATTTAGGGTTGTACCTGGTAGGTTCGCTTGATAATTTGTGTGAGATTGAAGGCATCTAGCTGAGATTGTAGGCGATGGCTGGGGTGTTAAGCATATCCAGTTTAGGGTCACCTAACAGTACGAACTCTGAAGATAGATGGGGGGCAATCAATTCACATTATGGTGTCCAGGACCAGCGGTGGGAATGAGGGGGGTCTATAATAAGTGGCAACGTTGAGAGACTTGTTTTCTGGAAAGGTGGATTTTTAAAATTAGAAGCTCGAATTTTTTGGGGATACAAGACCTGGATAGTGTGACAGAATCTGCAGGCTATCTCTGCAGTAGATTGCAACTCTGCCCCTTTGGGTAGTTCTATTCTTGGTCAGAAAATGTTGTAGTTGGGGATGGACATTTCAGGATTTTTGGTGGCATTCCTAAGCCAGACATGGCTAGGACATCTGGGTTGGCGGAGTGTGCTAAAGCAGTGAATAAAAACAAACTTAGGGGGAGGATTCTGATGGTAACTATGCATGAAACCAAGGCTTTTCACGGTTACAGAAGTCAAACAATGAGAGCGCCTGGGGAATAGGAAGTGGTGCTGGGGGCTGTCAGGGCCTGGGTTAACCTCTACATCACCAGAGGAACAGAGGAGGAGTAGGATAAGAGTACGGCTAAAGGCTATACGAACTGGTAGTCTAGTGCATTCAGAACAGAGAGTAAAAGGAGCAGATTTCTGGGCATGGAAGAATAGATTCAAGACACGGCGATTCAGACAGCTAGCGGGCCGGGGCTAGCAGATGGGCCTCCATCTTGTTGAAACCACCTCGGACAATTACGTCGGCAGACCATTCATGATGGATCGGCGGGGCTCCGTGTCGGCAGTAAAGGGTTCAGGCCAAATGGCAAAAGAGGTGTTGTAGCCCCATAATTGGCTGGTGAACCTCTTCGGCTAGCCGGGAGATAGCTTAAGGCTAACTGGTGCTTGCTTCGGGACAGAGACGTTAGCCAGGAGTAACCACTCGGATTGCAGCTAGCTAATTGCAATGATCCCGTGTTAAGGTTCAAGGCTTGCAGTAGGAATCCGGAGATGTGGTAGAGAAAAAGCAGTCCGATATGCTTTGGGTTGATATCGCGCTCTGCAGACTGGCAGGTATTTACTGAGCTGAGGCTGGCAGGTGTCCGAGTTAACGGTGAAGACATGTTTCTAGATTCACATAGAAACATGTCAAACGATGTATAGAATCAATCTTTAGGATGTTTTTAACATAAATCTTCAACAATGTTTCAACCGGAGAATTCCTTTGTCTTTCAAAAGGAAAAGGAACGCAGCTACCTCTCACGGGCGCACGCCTGAGTGAGCTCATGGCACTCTGCCAGATATCTGGTTGAAACAGCTCTCATTCTCTCCCCGTTCACAGTAAAATCCTCAAACAAGGTTCTAAAGACTGTTGACATCTAGTGGAAGCCTTAGGAAGTGCAATATGARCCCATAGACACTGTATATTGGATAGGCAAAGACTTGAAWCCTACAAACCTCAGATTTACCACTTCCTGGTTGGATTTTTTCTCAGGTTTTTGCCTGCCATATGACTTCTGTTATACTCACAGACATCATTCAAACAGTTTTAGAAACTTCAGAGTGTTTTCTGTCTGAATCTACACCTTATTCATCCAAGCTACTCAATACTGCCCCCAGCCATAAGAAGTTATACCAACTGTTATACCAATCCTTTTGGAGTGAGTCTGGTGGACTTCAGTGTCAATTATTAAAAATCCACCAAAAATGTGAATATTATCTGCCATACCTTACAGTCCAATTAGACATTCAGGGAACTCAGTGAGGTAAACTCTGTATATGGCCCAGGAGGGCCCTGCTAACACCAGTAGCCTATAACAAGTGACTTTGAGCTAGGCTGCATAGATTTCATGACTAGAAGCCTCAAAAGACGAAAACGTCTTTGTCTTGTTTCTTGTAAATTGAAATTGCTTTCAGTAACATGTTAGCAACACCTCCGCCTTGGCGGGATGCAACGAGGAGGTAGTAGTTTCACTAGTTGTAACCAGGAGGTGAAGCCTCAATTTAACACCAGTAAATCATCAGGCTTAAAGCCATGTTTAGTCAGGCCCAATCACATCAAGATCATGATCAGTGATTAGTTCATTGCCTTTGAGTGAGGGAATTCTAAACATTTACGTGCCCTATTTTGAGATGTTGAGGTTTATCACGATCTCTTTCAATAATGGCAGAATTAGATAGGAGGTCTTTATCCTTAGTGAATTGCTGAGGCGAAACACCGCCATGTTTTAGTTTTGCCCAACCTAGTCGAGGCCCGACCCGGGTCTCAATCGGGGAATTAGCTGAGCGGACTACACTGACTTGTGCAGTGGCAGCACTCACTCAACCGCTGGCAGGCTGGCTAACAGCCGCTGCCTGGCCCACCTGCACCCTATTTCATTGTGGAGCTGAGGAGTTAGAAGCCCTGTCTACTGTTGGTAGATAGATGAGGCACCCCTCCCAGCTAGGATGGAGTCCGTCACTCCTCAGCAGGGCCAGGCTTGGTCTTGTTTGTGGGTGATTCCCAGAAAGGACAGAGCCAATATCTACAATTTTCTATCTTTTTGGGAGGGCAGAAACCGTTTTCAACCAGCGCGATGAGTTTGTGAGACTGCTGTAGAGCTCATCACTCCCCCTAAAACTGGGATGGGGGCCAAGACAATTACTCGATGCCGACACATCTTTTCTAGCTGATTTACACCCTTGAAGCTATGTTTGTGCTCGGTGACCTCTGACTTTCATTCCTAACATCGCTTGGGCCGACGTGGATAACAAATATACTCATATAACTCTCTACATCACCATATTTTATCCTTAGCCAAGCACCATCTTCAAGAATTAGCCTTAACGTCGGTAGCCCTGCCCCCTGAGTAAACAGTGTGATTGATCGCTGGATGATTCCGTTTTTAAGATCTAATACTGCGAAGGTAATGGAGTCGCCAATGACTATAGAGTTTCAAATTTTCAGAGGCTAATGGTAGGGGAAGCTTCGGCATCTCAAGGACCCCCGTAATCAGGAGGAGTGAGACCAAGAAGAAGGCTCGGCCTCAACTCCTACTCACTGCTTAATGGAGGAAAAACCGGTTTGAATAAGTTTCTGTCGCCCTGAAGCAGCAAATACCGGTTAGAGCATTTCTGCAGCAATTTCCTCCAGACGCCCATTGAGAAGTTGTCCGGCTGCCGGGGACTGGTTGCGAGGGCAGATTTTATACTATCTTGTACTTACTGGTGGCACAGGACGCTGTTCATCCTTTCCTTACACTGAAATTACCCTTTGCCCTAACGATTGCGTCTTGAAGCTGGGTTGCCAGCACAGCTAACCTCGCCGTTAAGGCGATCGTTCTTCCTGTATATTATTGAGTACAGAAACTGCAATTAGAAGCATCATAGTTAATGATTACTACTTAGCTTCCGGCGTTGTTGGAGGTAAGGCAATAAATTAGGCCGTAGTGGCGAAGTAATTCCAATTTAGGCAAATAAACACTTGGATGATAGATGCCAGAAGAAAAATGTGGCAAGTAAAGCAAAGGAGCAAAAAAATAATAACAGTTGGGCGATGAGGTAGTTGGATGAGCTAAATTTACAGATGTGGGTTTATGTACAGGTGCAATGATCTTGTGAGCTGCTCTTGACAGCTGATGTTTAAAGTTAAGAGGGAAGATATGAGGCTCAGTGATTTTTGGCAATTTCGTCCAGTCATTGGCATCAAAGAACTGGAAGAAAAGGCGGCCCCAAAGCAGGAATAGGCTCGAATTCACCAGTAGCTATTAACTGCAAAAAAAATTTGGCCATTCTGTTGTTTGAGGAGAGCTCCTAACAGCAAAAAAGTTATGTTCACCGCGATTAGGTTTTTGATTTAAATTCACCTCATGAAGGTGAATGCGTACTTACTGTTCTGAAACTTGCTCTGATTTATTTATCCAAAGGCGTTACCCAGAGATAACATTTGAAGTGTCATTTTTGTAGAATAAATCCTCTTTCGGAGCTAGGGGGCGGTATTTTTCACGTACCGGATTGAAAAGCAGATGCCCAAAGTTAAAACTTGCCTGCTACTCAGCCCAGAAGCTAGGCATATGCATATAATGGTGGATTTGATAAGAAAACACTCAAAAGTTTCTGAAGACTGTTAAATTATGTCTGTGAGATATAACAGAACTTTTGGCAGGCAAAACCCCGAGGACAAACCATCCAAGGATTTCTTTTGTTTTGAGGTGACTGTGTTTTCAATTAGGTTTATCTATGTGAATTGTAGAGATTGCATGGTTGCATGGTTGCAGTTCCTTATGGCTTCCACTAGATGTCAACAGTCTTTAGCAAATTTGGTTGATGTTTTCTTTTGAGTAATGAAGAAGTAGCCCTTTCCTTTCTGGGTTGTATAGCCAAGTGGACTGTTTTGTTTGGGGCGCTGTTCACCTGGAGCTCGCTTACACATTTCATTTTATGCCGCTATTGGACACAGTTTTTCCCGCTTAAAATTTGATTAAATATTTACGTTTTAAAACAATACCTAAAGTTGGATTAGGGAAAGTTGTTTGAAAATGTTGCGACAAGTTTACAGGTAACTACTTAGATAATTTGTTACGTCATGTTGGGCGAGTTGGAACCTGTGGTTTTTCTGAATCAAAACGCGCCAAATAAATTGGACAATTAGGAGATATGAACGGGACAGAATTTACGAACAAAATGGACACATTTTGATGTTTATGGGACCATTTTGGAAGTGCCAACAGAAGAAAGATCTTCAACCCCCAGGATAATGCCATGAATTAATAGTCGTTATCTTCTGAGTTTTGTGTCGCATCTGGCGGGTTGAAAAATATGATTTGTCATGTGTTGAAGATTGGGGTGCATGTCCTTTCAGATAATTCCATGTACATGCTTTCGCCGGTAAAGCCTTTTTGAAAATCTTGACCACGTTGGCTGTGATTAACAGAATTAAGCTTTAATTTGGTGTATTTGCACTTGTGATTTGCTATGAAAGTAAAATATTTCTAATATTTTTTTTTAAATTTCGCGCTCTGCAATTCACCGGAGATTGTCGAAACGCCCTAGCGTAACAGGATAAAATTCCTTTTTCATATCCTATAAAGGTCCAATATAGAATGCACGATCGAATTGTATTTCCACTCGTTTTCAATTTTGCAAAAGAAAGGAATACTGTTGAAATCTAACCCTAAACGCTTGAACTTCAACCAGTTCAAAATGACCGTTCGTATTATTCCCTCAGATCCTTGAACGTAACCAGGACCTCACTCATCTAGGAAGCTGTAGTAATCCAAAAGGACACCCATATTAATTGGGCATGGCGACGCCCATTGGCAACGCCCATGATGACGCAGGCAGTCTTCACTGAACGACTTCTTAACTTAGTACATAAGCACCCAATTGGGGTCAAAACAATAGCTAGCTAGATAGCCAATGAGTGGGCTTTTACCGGGGAGTAGCCGGAAACCATGTATCTGTTGTAAAATGTAGCCACTACCTTGTTACGGCAGCATGCCTTTTCATTTTGACAAAAATGTTAAGAAGTATCAGTTATGAAGTTATGAAGCTGGTTGGTTTTGCAAACTGTTGAACTTATATTATGGCTACTATATACTTGGAAAGCTAAATCAAAAGTCCAGTATTACCAGTTTGACGACATTTCTTGCAGGAAAATTTTATAATGAATGGGAATGTTCCCTTCAACGATTTTCCCAAAATGTACCTGCGGAAACTTCACACTAAAAAGTCTTTGAGTTCGCTCATACCTCAAGTTTTAAAACTTTCTGCACATGCACTGCTGCCAATCTTCGTGGACACTAATCGGAATTAACAACCGAAGATACTTAGTGCATGGCTGGAAGTGGACCTATTCTGTTGCTTTTTCAAAAGATAGTTTGGTAATTCTCCGGATAGTGTTCCACAAAGCGGATGGATTACAGATTTTTGTCTTTGTATTTTTCTACCAGATCTATTGTGTTATATTCCTTCCTACATTCAATTCACTATTTCCAGCAAACTCAACAGTTTGTGCCTTCTCATATATCAGTACAATAATATGACATATCCTTGCTTCAGGGACACTGAGCTACAGCAGTTAGGATATTTGGACAATGTTTCAATTTAGGCGAAATTTAATAAAATGGGGGCTATCCCCCTAGTTATTGTAGTTAGTATGTATATTAGGTTTAGTTATTTTCGTTGGTTTTAACAGTTGTGTGTGTAGTATGTAGTTGTTATTAACAGTTTTAGTGGTAGTTACATAGTTGGTATAAAACACTTGGTGTATATTATGTATCTACCTTATAAAACAGTTGGTGTATAGTATTTATGTACTCTACTTGAGATAGTTATTGTTAATCAGTTGGTATGGAGCTAATAGTACAATTCGGAAA